>NC_133357.1:24963669-25263669 GCF_030506205.2 Paramisgurnus dabryanus
GCAAAAATGACTCAGAAGACCCTAACAAATACATAGCAAAATGCTAACAACCACACACAATACCCAAAAGACTGTATAGCAACATGCTAACAACCACTCAAAATACGTAAGTACATAACTGCAACGCAACATGCTAATAACCACTCAGAAGACATGAGTACATAACTGGAATGCAACATGCTAACAACCACTCAGAAGACCATAGCAACTATATTTCAACATGCTAACAGCCACTCAGAATACCTTAGCAACTGCATAGCAACAAGCCAAAATGACACAGAAAGACCCTAACAAATACATAGCAACATGCTAACAACCACACACAATACCCTAAAGACTGCATAGCAACATGCTAACAACCACTCAAAAGACATAAGTACATAACTGCAACGTAACATGCTAATAACCACTCAGAAGACATGAGTACATAACTGGAATGCAACATGCTAATAACCACTCAGAAGACCATAGCAACTGCATAGCAACAAGCCAAAAATGACACAGAAGACCCTAACAAATACATAGCAACTTGCTAACAACCACACACAATACCCTAAAGACTGGATAGCAAAATGCTTACAACCACTCAAAAGACATAAGTACATAACTGCAACGCAACATGCTAATGCACTCAGAAGACCATAGCAACTATATTTCAACATGCCAACAGCCACTCAGAACACCTTAGCAACTGCATAGCAACATGCCAAAAATGACCGTAACAAATACAAATAACCAATCGGGAGCCTGCTTGGTGCTGTGGCGGCAGCCCTACCCGGAGTCACTTATTCAACATGGAGTAACGCTTAATATTGTCCTTGAGCAGTCACCCGGAGCTATATGACACAAGTTCTTATTTCTATAGAGACCGGAATAAAAAGGACCTCGCTTGGAAGAGTGTCAGTGAGGACATCGGGCAACCTGGTAAATTGTAAATACACATTTCACTTTTGAGTCACGTGAAGTTTATCGACCCGTGGCATTCCCAACGTTTTGTAAACTATTTTCCCTCATAGTAAGGTGACCAAATACAAACCGGTAACTCTCTCGATGAATGCACCATCAACATCAGCCATCTTGCAAACAACAAACCGCATAGCACTTGCCCCTCCCACAAGAAGTGGATTTCGCCTCTGACGCACGTCAAATGCCTGCTTTTTCCATGCTTCTACTTCGCTGTAGATGCGCAAATGCATTCAAAATGTAAAAGCGGCAAACTAGACACAGTATACGTGATACGTATATATTTTGACACCTCAAACGTGGCTGGTGTGAACCCACGGTAAGTGCCACTTAAGTATTCTCTTACAAAAAAGTAACAATGTTATTACCTTACATTACACATGTGTCTTGAATAAAAGTGGCCTTGTCAAATTGAGCGCAAGACTACACACAAACACACACCACCCATGGTGACCGCCCATTTCACTTCTCCCTGCAGGCATCAAGTCAATTAGCATTTATAGTGCTTCTGACTCTAGGTTAAAGTTTCCCAAGAGCACCTGTTTTCCAATAGCCAATCTCAATTTCTCATCCACTGGAAACATGCTGTGATTCCATTTTAAGAGGTGAATATTATTCTCCTATATTCATCGCACCCGTGTCAGGATTTATGAGATGCACTAAACCGTTCATAGAGAATCACTGCTTTAAAGCAAGTTCAAATGAGAATTAAGTTACTTTCAGGCATGAGATGCGATGACGGTGAAGCAATTAAACAATTAAAAAGCTATGGGGATGATTTCCTAACATCTGATAGGCCTCTGCATAGACACAATAGAGTGTCAATAGAGTAGACTATTTTGTGTGTCCATATTTCAGTGGATCAATTCATCTGGGTTTTCTGACCAGATCCTCTCGTATCCTACTGTAATTTTCGCTGGATTCAATGGATGAAAAATGCCAGTGGAGAAGTCAAAAAGGCCACTACTGATTTGCGATTTGTCTTACTGCCAATGGATTTGTTGCAGCGTTTATTTCTCTCTCTCCTGACCATATGCTAAATATTAATTCAGTATTGATCCCTGAAGCATGAACACTCGAATCAATCTTTGCTTTCTTTAACTGCCATAAAACCAGATCTAGCAGCATTTGGTCTTCTTTTCTGGAAACCTTTAAGAGCATTAATAAAATCTGCTTCAGAACCTTCATCTATTAAACACCCTGTGAGATTAATCCCTAACATATTCAGACTAATCGCAATGGCTTCTGAATGCCATCATGGTGCCATCTTTGCTCATGTGCACTAGGCCTTTTTTGAGCTTTTCTACAGTAAATGCTAATCCAGAACATAATATGCAAAAATATTGGCAAACGGGTCTCTTACAGCTAATAGATCATTTAATTATAAACCACTGCTGTGAAAAAGTGATATTTCTCTGTTTGATAAGGGTCTGCG
The DNA here is from genome assembly GCF_030506205.2 of Paramisgurnus dabryanus. Classification (NCBI taxonomy): domain Eukaryota; kingdom Metazoa; phylum Chordata; class Actinopteri; order Cypriniformes; family Cobitidae; genus Paramisgurnus; species Paramisgurnus dabryanus. The sequence continues at coordinate 24,966,068 of NC_133357.1, forward strand.
TGCATATTTCTGTCTATGTGTGTTCACGTGTCAACCATCTGCAGTTGAAGGAGACGACAGATGTTGAAATAGGAAATGTGTGATACGATCTGCAGGACAGTCTTTTGCCTATTCTCAGGGGTGAATCTGATCCCATCCCCAATGAAACCCTCGAGCCCTCTCACCACGGCACTTATGCATTACACACTCTCCAAGTGACCAAGTGATCGGTCATCACTTATACACACACACATAGCGCAGATTCGCTCACACAAAAATTTAACAGGCCGGAGCTCAGAACTTCAGGCAATATAAAGTGAGTTTGTACAGTGATGTTGAAAACATTTATGTAATATTTTTTGCTAAATTGCTGTAATTTTGTATCATTAACTTCATTATTATTCATAATGATGGTTTCAGCGGTGCCCAGAAAATGTTTACACGGCTCAATTACAGAAATCCCTTGGCCCATTAACAGAGCCCTGAGTCACAAATCAAATGCAGAAAGAGCCTAAAGGGGGTCGCACAACGGATGAGAAGCTAAGCGCCACATCGCGCCATGAATCTAAAAGCTGAACACATTATTTTCTATGAATGTCCGCTGTGACTGGACAATACTCAAATTCCTGTCGTGCCACAGAGCGGCACTCACATAGTTTAACATTAAATAACATCATATTTGTCCCAAATCGTTAACGATTAACATTGGCTGCTAAAGTATATTTTGCATTTTAAAGTAGACGCTATCTGACTATGCTTGCGCTATTAAATGTGCACTTCCAGTGTGCGATACCTCTAAGTTGTCCTAGACGCGATGCGGCACTGCGCTTCTCGCCCGGTGTGCGACCCCCTTAAGTGTTTTATATGGGCATAACCTGTTTGTTTTACCAGATATAACTGATCAGATTGGCATTCTGTTTGAACAGTATATATTTATATGTAAGAACTTTCTTAAAAATGCTTTTCAGATATTTTCTGCAGAAGAATCAAATGGACGAAAACGATCTTATAGATTTAAACTGAAGGAGGGATGTGAGGGCACACCAAATGTAAAGCGAATATTTCATTGTGTTACTGTACTTGCTCAAGATTACTCACCGCATTTCTAGTTTCCGTGTCACTCGCCAAATTCCTTGCTTAATTTTCTCCAAGCTATCTCCTTTTTAGTATGTATGAATAAGAAGTTATGTCATAAATTTCGGATGTACCCACAGATGGCTGCAAAAATGGCTCCATTTTCTGACACAACCGAACATGTCCAACCAAACATGTCTATCCGCTTCTTAAGTAATGACCTAAGCAATACTGTTTCTGGTCCAAGCCTCCACTCCACTCCACATTTATTCATATTACACATTTACGCAAAAATATTATAAACTCACAGTGTATACTGCAGTCTCCAGGCTCATGGAGTCACAGACAACAGTATATTAATCATTTGTAAAAAAAATCCCTATGAGTCCATATCTGATCACCTCAGATTTTGTTATGGAGATAAAAATTAGGATTGGGTGTTTTTTATTGGGGAAACCTCCAGTGGTAAGTGCATTTGAATGTGTATATCAAATTCAACCAATGATGAGGCTTAACGACAAAGACAGGGTGACGCAGGAGCCAGGAAGTATATCAATATCTGAAATATTGCCAAGACAGTGTTACAGGGACGCAGGAAGTATGGCAAGGGAGACGCAGCGTCTCGTTCCCTTCTTAGGTAACAACAGTTACAAACGTAACCCGAGACGTTTTCATGTGTCAAACACAACTATGCAAAAAAGCATTTTGGTATGAATCAACATTCACATACAGAAGATATAAGCATTTAAAACGAACAGTTTAGCACGTGTGCTTAAAAAGTCTAGAATTTTTATGATATTATCCTACTTTTTCCAGAAAACTTCTTGCATAAAATTGATTCAAGCACTTTCAATGACCTGTATCTATATTTGTATATTTTCAAAAACTTCCCAGGGCCTTGAATTATTTTCCCCAGATTCACAAACTTTCAAGGACCCGTGGGAACCCTGTTTGCTGCTTTTCCATTTTATAGTACGACCCGGTATGACTCAGTAAAGCAAAATTTTGAGTGGGTTTCCACTATTTACAGTACCTAGTGCCTGACACTGATGTGCGGGTCAATGTAAAAACAACCCGCATCCGACTGACATTTTCAACTAACCCGCCCGCAATTCGGACCGCTAAAAATTAAAAATAAATATATTCGACCCGCTCCCAGGCCCGCATTTTTTAAAAGTTAAAATAGTTAACTGGCATCTTTATTTCAAACGACCCGACCGACCGCGACCCGAATATCATTAAAAATATTTTTGGATGACTCGTAACCGTGGGTGACCGCAGGCACCTGCTCATTTCGGATCAACCCGCGCATCACTGGTACCTGTTACTTTTTTTGAACCACTCGGTTGAGGTACCAAGCAAGCCATAGTGATACTTAGACGTAACGTGTAAACACTGCAGATCACTGATTGGTCAGAAAGTATCGTCACTACCAGCGTCATTGCTCATTAAATTAGCTATTCAGTGTGTGCTGTCGAGCAAACCTAGTGACGCTACTTTAACTTTCTTTTTCTTTCTTTATTCTTCACGCCATTCCAGCATCTTTGTCTAATTCACCTGACTTGCATGTTTTTGGCCTGTGGGAGGAAACCTTAGTAAACTCACACTGACACAGGTAGAACAACACTTCATCAAGAAAACAGACCTGACCTAGCCGGGGCTCGAACCATTGACCTTCTTGCTCTAAGGTAACAGTGCTACCCACTCCCCAAAAAGTAGATCCTAATTGACCAGCATTTAGTTTCCAGCAGATCAGCACTAAACAACAAACATATCTAAGCAGCATAAAAATTCACGTTGATGTTCTCAACAAGACGTCAAGACTTTTTTTGGTTCTCACAGCATGCTTTATACAATATTTGAGAGTGTCCTCTACAGCAGGTCATATTGAACTCTTCAGCCCGTCATCTGCTGTTGGGTCTAGCTGACGTAAAGGCTGTGTTAGCGTCATGTTTGAGTAAAGACAGTCTTTTTGTTTGCTGGATTCACTCTCTCTCTACAGAGAGTGGAAAACCTGCAGCGATGACTGTCTTCGCCCTCTTTCTCTCAACACTCTACGCTCACACCGCCATGGGCGACAGGTCACTTACAGCTAAGGAATTAGGCCAGAAAAGAAATGTAAAGTCTGATTTGCTGCTCTCTAACCTCAACTTGCAGGATACAAGACAAAGAAGAGGCGGTGTGCTGATTTATACAACACAGATCACTTAACAATTTTGATTAATGTTAAAACCAATGGAAAAGATAATAAATGAAGCAAAGAGAGCAAATAACTCACCCGTAGTGAGATCTTCACAGTTGACTTCAATGGAGTCAGAAGAACAGTCGCTGAGCTCATCCAATGATGTGACGTCTTCTTGAATCTGCACCCTATTTAAAAATGTAAAAGATTGAGTCATTGTAGGCATCAAACCTTTAAAAAGGTTATTCAGACTATGAAAAGGTAAGAAATAAATGGTTCATTTGGGACACTGCACACTTCTTCCTCTTATACCAGTGTTACCACAGACATTGCTAAAACATTGCTCTGGTGGCTATCTTATGACAATGGACAGGTTAGGTCTGCGTTTATTGAAAAATAATGCATACCTGTGGAACATTTCTCATAAGAATAAGCAGCATAAAAATTTGCATAACATTTGCTTCTGTGCGCCATAAAAGAAATCTGCAATGTGATAAACCCCTGAATCATCTTTCAATCAGTTTAACTGTGGCATAATCCAACCATTTGCATTACTATGTCATTGTATGACTTGGTTATGTTCAGTTACGCTACAGATGCCAGTGTGTCCTGTGCCCATCGGGCGACTGCTGCCCTGAGTCAACAGAGCAGAAAATTTTGAGCGTGTCTATGCTGGCGAGAGAAGATTTTCATGCCCCAAAACTCCCAGCGGGTACACACAGGGCATGAGAGAAGCAGTCTCTGAAAGCAGGGCAGACACTTAAACCGCATGACTGATTCGGCGCTGAAAACATTACCAGTGAGAAAAGGAGGCTAATCTGTCGGTGTAATGATGGACTGTCATGTTGCTTTAAACTTAATGTGATGGGTTAAGAAATGTGAGAGACAGCGGAATTAAAACCTGTTTATCCTCTTAACATCAGACTCAGATTAGATGGTCAGAGTCCGATGTTAAGAGGGTAAACAGAAGATGTAACGTAAAGTTGGCAGAAAGACTAAAAATGTAATATAATACTGCCATAACAGTAAAAAATGAAGAGACCGGGGAAATTTATTTTATTTATTATTAAAACGCTAAAAAACAGTGAATGCAGCAAAAAATATTGTTTTTTAAGTCATGGTCCTATTATGCGATTTCACATTTTCAACTTAAGTAAGTGTGAAATGTTGCTATTGCAGGAGCTCAGACTTGCAGAACAATGCTTAAAATATATTTTAAACTCAGTTCCTAAACATTACAACCCCAAAATATGACTTTGTCCTGCGTGGAAAACAGCTTTCTCATTCTAAGGGGGCGTACACCCCAAACGCGAATTCAACGATTTGTCTGAGTAAATTTAATATAAAGTCAATGCAAAGACGCAAACAGACGTGAACTCGCGTGGAGGGATGAGAACAACACGAATTGGGCAGCGCGATTGCTGCAAAAACAAGCGGTTTTTGCCTCAAATGCGTTTTCACACAAGTTGAAAATGTGAAAAAAAATGCATGTTGCGAAGTTAAATCTAGCGAGTAATCTAGAGCGAGGAACGCGGTGCTTCATGTTTGGTGTGCATGCAGCTTAAGAGAGTACATATTCTGCTTCACACACAGGTTTATCCTGAAAGACCGAGCACTTTCAGTAGCTTTGTGTGTGTGTAAACAGATCTTATGTTTGAGTCTGTATCAGAAGAAGACACGGAATTTGAGGAATAATCAATTATTTGGAGATTGTTAATGGACGTTTCTGAGTGGTAAGTTTGTGTTTTTTTCAGTATGGACCTGCAAAATGTAACTGTAACATCAATAGTAGAACTTGAGTCTAAATGCTAGCATATAACATTAACTAGCATATAACGCAACAGTCACAACTTTGTTTTTAGCATTGTAACAACATTGTACTTCATTCAGGGGCTGGACACACCAAAGCTTTTACGCCTGCGGCCGGCGCATGTTTTCAATTGTTTCCAATGGAAGCTCTGCGTTTTTCAAATAAGCCAGCAGCTAGCGGTTTTCTTCCGCACTGAAAACTGGCACCCGGCGGTTTTTCCGCGCTCAGCGCTGAGCACCGAGAGTTGAAAAATTTCAACTTTGGATGAAAAGCTCCGTTCGTCAATGTCAGTTCTCACGCGGCCGTCCAATCACAGTGGAGGAGGGGCGGGACAAGTAGCACAGCAACCAACCGTCTCACAGCTGACGTATCAGAGCTACCAAAGCGATTAGCTGAAGAAAGCTGGCACTCAGCTCAAAAACAGCTGGCATTCGGCGTTGTCCAGGCGTTTTCAGCCGTGTTTAAAAGTTTTGGTGTACACAACCCCTTAATGTGTCATTTAATGTTGGGGCGTACATATCGACCATAATGTCACAGTTGGTGTTATGTTAAGATTGGCCTGTTTTCCTCCGGTCTTTTGCATGCACCAGGTTTACATAAGTAGGAGGAAAAAATCGTGTTTGAGGCTCACGATATGTCATTACCATGTACAGAATTTTATTATTCATCTATGCCTAGGTAGATATAGTTTTACATTCTACGGCACCTTTAATAATCAATTATTTGTTTTAATGCATTCATGCAGTAATCGTTAACATCAGCATCGCGATTCATTGTAAAAACAGTTAGGTTAGCAAGTAAGAAGCCAGTTGGCTAAAAGCTAATTCATACTGATTCGCAAATGCAGACAACCCCAAACAACCTAAATGTTGGTGTTTTCTGGAGTTGTTTCTTGAAAACCGAAGCATTAACACCAGGACTATGAACTGTGCATTATCTGTAAGTACCTGTATCTGAACGGTGCCACGGCAGCCATGTTGACCTTAGGTGTCTGTTTGGCCTTCAAGAGGTTTATGCTGGATGTATCCTGATGCAAAGGTGCTGCACTTGCGTCTGGGTGTGGTCTCTGTGGAACCTCTGGGCTGAGGTCTGGAGTACACATCTCCTCGTCTGAGAAGCTACTGGAAGCACTGTTCTGTAAAGACATTCGCTCTCTCCGGACTCTAAGGAGACTTGTATCTGTGTTAACAGCTCCTGGCCTCAGATTCTTATTGCCGAATCTACACGAAGGAATTCCTGTCTTGCTTAGGGAAACGGCGCTCTCCTCCTGGTTTTTGGTTCTTTCAGAGATCATGCCGTTACCATTGTCTATTCTTCCCATCTGAAAACGAAAGCATCCACTCGGGATGTTCTTGTTGATGTTGGACCGGAGGTCAAGCAAACTTTCAGACCTGGACCCATCCAGAGAACTCCTCAGAAGTGGGGACTCTTTACGTCTAACTTGTGGACTGCTCTGGGCTGATCTCGAGTCTTGGATCTCTATTGGAGGACTGGTGGAAGAACGTTTAGCAGGTGGGCTTCCTCTTAACAGTTTATGCTGGTTTCTCAGGGTGGTGTCCCTCAGCATGTCTCTGGAGGGGATAGTGGTATAGCTGGAGCTACAGGAGGTTCGGTTGCTCCCTGGAATGTGTGTGGAAGGTCTTGGGAGGCTACTGCTGGTCATCTTGGGCTCAGGCTTTGGGGAGGGGATTCTGGTTGTATGCAGAGGGATGGCAGAGCCTGGCTGGGCCTGTGGAAGACTCTTCACATTCACTCCCCCGCTCATGGTGGAGTAAGTCGCTGAAAAAAAGGGAACAAATATCATGAGGGTCCGAATAAAAGTGTGTTGTTACTCTATTTTTAATATATATTTTTTATAAGAAAATGTTTGTCCTAAGCAAAACACTGCAATGGAGAGAACTCTAAAGAATATGCTAGTAGACAGGAGACCTCAAACTAAAATGTATTGTATGGGAATACATTGGAATACATTGATATTTATTGGATGGGGATAATATACATTGAGATACATTGAATTCCGAAGTTCTTGAACTCTTAAAACTACAGTTCACCAATTCACCTGATACAAACCAACGCTTGATGATTCTCTCTGACCAATCAGTGATCTGCAGTGTTACACGTCATGTTTTTGTATCAGTATGATTCATGATCCTCAACTGAGATGTTAGTAAAAGGTATCAGGTACTGCACACAGTGGAAACCCCCAAAAAGTGAGCCGTACCAAGCTGTATAATGCATAGGAAAAGCGCCATTAAGAGCCATTTAGGTGAACAAAAAAGTTTGTGATCCCCTTGGGTGGGTCAGATAAAACTAAATAAAGACACAGATTTAAAGACGCAGAGACAAACTCTTAGTAAATGGAACTCAATGCAAATGTTCTTAATTCCCACCTGTTGCATTTAAACACAAATCACATGGGCTGTTTATCCAAATCTGGGAAAATCTCCTCACAAGCTTCTCTGAGCTGTATGGCAAAATCACGCCAAGGGGCAGGATTTGGCACGACTGCTTATAGGAGTATAGTGAAAGACTATGAGATAAAGGATGCCGTTATTCGAAATGCTAGGTTTAGCATTAAAATGAGTGATTATATTAATCTCATTTTGTTAAGCCAAAAGAACTTCACAAATACTGTAACGTGCCATCTGGTCACCAAAATAAATTCTAAAAGCAAGTCATGTTGAGATTAACTGTTGTCGGGTTAAAGACCTTTCAACTCTTGCCAGTTTAGTTAGTCTGGCAAAAAAAAGTTGTCACTTAGTACCCAAATTTCCCACAGTCTTTTATTCCAGGCCTCGGACTGACCAAGATGGCCTAAAGCCGTCCATGTGTACAAACAGTTCCATGGTAACCATTGACCAACAACAAATACAAGCCTCAATCCATCACACCCATGGCCTCGCAAGCCACAAACTCATGTAAAAGGTGGCAGTTGCCCTACTGCTATCTGGCAAACAAGTTTCAGAATGAGTCTTACATTTCAGACAGTGTGGAGGAGCCCACGAGTGTTGGGATTGAAGCCGAGTCATCTGTGGTCAAATCAAAACCACAAAAGTGAAAGTGATGGGGTAACACAATAGCCCTGGTTTATTAGGTTAAAGCTTTTTCAATGGTTTGAAATCAGACTTGAAAAGAGTTCAAATAGGACTATGTCAAAATAAACAATAACAGACAACAAATCTATCACTACACTCTTAAAAAAAAAGTGCTACACTGCCAAAAATGACTCTTACTTAGTGTTTTTTGTCTTGTTTTCAGTAGAAATATCTAAAATTCTTAAATCAAGATGCAAATTACCTAAGAAAGTCTAGTTTTTAGACAAAACATATCAAACTTAAGTGAATTTGTGCTTAAAACAAGCAAAAAAATCTGCCAATGGAATATTTTTTTTCTTGAATTTACTTAATACAAGAAATATTCAGAAAAAATGTCTTGCATAAGGTCAGAGGTTTAATCCCAGGTAACACACAAACTAATAAAATATATGCCTACAATCGCTTAGGATGAAATGCATATAAATGTAAAATGTTAATATTACTCTGACATATATATATATATATATATATATATATATATATATATATATATATATATATATATATATATATATATATATATATATACAAAAAATACAACAAACTAAAATGGAGAAGACAAATTGACTAATAAACATAGCAAAATTTCATTACGCCTGCTCCAATGTAATAATGCACCTGCTCCCAGCTACAGTCCTATCATAGCGTGAGAAGATCCACTGATATAAGACAGAACATGGAGTACAATAAAAGATTTTACAACTACACAGCCACATGAAAATAAAGCTATTGTTTAACCACTGAACTTCGCCACTTTGATCAAACAATACATACAGGTGCTGGTCATATAATTAGAATATCATCAAAAAGATTTATTTCACTAAATTCCATTAAGAAAGTGAAACTTATATTATATTTATTCATTACACATAGACTGATATTTTTAAATGTTTATTTCTTTTAATTTTGATGATTATAACTGACAACTGAGGAAAATCCCAAATTCAGTATCTCAGAAAATTAGAATATTACTTAAGACCAATACAAAGAAAGGATTTTTAGAAATCTGGGCCAACTGAATAGTATGAACTTGAAAAGTATGAGCATGTACTGCACTCAGTACTTAGTTGGGGCTCCTTTTGCCTGAATTACTGATTTTCTATGGGGTTAAGGTCAAGCCAGTTTGCTGGCCAATTAAGAACAGGGATACCATGGTCCTTAAACCAGGTATTGTTAGCTTTGGCACTGTGTGCAGCTGCCAAGTCCTATTGGAAAATGAAATCTCTATCTCCATAAAGTTGGTCAGTAGCAGGAAGCATGAAGTACTCTATAACTTCCTGGTATATGGCTGCGTTGACCTTGGACCTCAGAAAACACAGTGGACCAACACCACCAGATGACACTGCACCCCAAATCATCACTGACTGTGGAAACTTTACACTGGACCTCAAGCAACATGGATTGTGTGCCTCTCCTTTCTTTCTCCAGACTCTGGGACCCTGATTTCGAAAGGAAATGCTAAATTTACTTTCATCAGAGAACATAATTTGGAACACTCCGCAGCAGTCCAGTCTTTTTTGTCTTTGTGATGTTCTGAAGCTGTGTGTTGTTCAAGAGTGGCTTAACACAAGGAATGCGACAGCTGAAACCCAGGTCTTATATACGTCTGACACCAGCTGCAGTCCACTCTTTGTGGCTCTTCCCCACATTTTTTAACGAGTTTTGTTTCACAATCCTCTCCAGGGTGCGGTTATCCCTATTGCGTGTACACTTTTTTCTACCACATCTTTTCCTTCCCTTCGCCTTTCTATTAATCTGCTTGGACACAGAGCTCTGTGAAAAGCCAGCCTCTTTTGCAATGACCTTTTGTGTCTTGCGCCCTTCATGCAAAGTTTTTTGAGTCAATTAAAGGGGACAGAGACTGAAAAACAACAAAATACCTTGTCTTTGTTGAATAATGCTAGTCTACCTGCATTTATGAACATACAAAAAGTGCTAGACATGCTAAACATCTCAGTCTCATAGAAATTCCTCTTTTAGAAATGTCAGCCAGAAAACGGCCCAATGTAAAAAACTGATGCTTATGACATCACAGGCATCTCACTGCCCCTCCACTTTAAAATAATTGGCTACATTTTTTTAGTGGCAGCAAAGTCAGCCAATCAATAATGAGATTGCAAGTTAAGCCAGTAGTGGGAGCCAAATAGGTGCAAAACCACTTGTTTAAAATCTCCCACCCTAATAGAGCTATCTGAGAGAGGTTTTTAGGAAGCTTCTAAGGCATTACAGACCCAAATAAAACAAATTTGTTTACATGTCACATCACAGAACAAGGATAAATACTCCGTTCAATCATTCTATGTCACCTTTAGCTGATTAATTCAATATTAAACCTTTTCACAATATTCAAATTTTCTGAGATACTGAATTTGGGATTTGACTTTAGTTGTCAGTTATAATCATCAAAATTAAAAGAAATAAACATTTGAAATATATCAGTCTGTGTGTAATTAATGAATATAATATAGAAGTTTCACTTTTTGAATGTAATTAGTGAAATAAATCAACTTTTTGATGATATTCTAATTATATGACCACCAGCACCTGTATTGGATTTGCAGAAAATGAGCTTTCAAATAAACCAAAGTCCAAAAAAGTCCTAAGTGGAAGTATCTTGGAAAATTTTCATTAAATTGGAAATAACATTTGTAAAACAATACTGCAAGACTGATCAACTGCAAATCAACTGTTTAAAAAGCTTAGCAAACGATTTTTTTATTAGTTATTATTTATGGCCATTGTCTTTTTAATCAGTGGGAGCTTAAAACGTTGCGGCATTATTTTTGGTTAAGCTGTTTGAAACTATAATTTTTAACACCATTCCAGCTTTTGTGGCTCAGTGGGTATCACTTTTGCCTCACAGCAAGAAGGTCCCCGGTTCGAGCCACGGCTAGGGCAGTTGGCCTTTCTGTGTGGAGTTTGCATGTTCTCCCTGACCCAGCTAAGCTTTCTTGCTAGAAGTCATCACACAGTATAACCACAGGCGTCCAAGGACACCAATGGCATAAATCACAAAGACATGCAATATACAATATACATAAAACATACTGTATACAGTACAATATACTGTAAGTGTTTCTTGTTTTGTTTCATATATGAATAATTCCTCATCCAGCATGAAACTGGATGACAGGTGTTGAATTATTGACTGTACCCTTTCGAGCTGAGGCGGCAGAAATGTGGGTCAATAGAATAAGAGATTTCAGGTTACCAGAGCCAGTCCTTTTCCTAAAAGCAAATAAAGATGAATGGTGGCTGAAAACTGTTTGCAATATTCGCAAATAGTTTTTCAATTATAAAGCTGTAAATATTGTTCATTGACATCTGTCACTAACATCTGGCCATCTAATCAAATGCATTCAGCACCTGGTTAAACTGGATTGCTTTAGTTTGGGTATGCAAAGATTTGTTTGCTAGTATAGTTTGCTAACAAAATTCTGCAACCTTTTAATGAATTGGAAAACATGCTGATATCAAAGCTACAGATAAGACTCACACACCCATTTTTCCATGAATTATCACTTTATGAAGAGCTCTGCTACAATTCGTCTTATGGTTTGTTTGTATTTTGTAGCTCCAGCAGCTCAATTCTAAATATGTATTATCACATAAAGAAGCAGTTTAATTATCATCACTTCATTGGTGCTTCAATGGCACTGAGTCTTAGTCCAACACTCAGCAGTGGAAATGAAAGTGACAAACCACAAACAGCCCAAAAAAGGCAAGGTGATTGGATAAAAAAGCTATTTGAACCCAAGATGCTTTTGGATTATGAACTCATATCAAATCTCTGCGGACCACTTTAGTCTGGCTGTTTTAAAGGAAAGGTTATCCAATCTAACACAGACATTACAGCAGAAACTGTTGCGGGTCACATCTGAGGCTAATATGGCGTGACTGTGTGCTCCTCTGCCTCTGTTTATCTATTTTCAGCTCAAATGATATAATATTTCAATTCAGACCAGAGAGAGAACCAGAGAGACAAAGGTTGTGCATTGCCAGCGGACAAACACTGTAGGCCTATTCATATCCATCATCTTGTTTTTTAATAATCCTGTAAATGTCAGGGGAGGTCCGGGGCTCGTGAAATGCACCTATTAATAATCATTAGGTGTCCAGCTAGCAGATGGGACCCTGGCCTGGTCTAAGCAAATTTACCATTCACGTTGGCAAACGTGAATGGTATATATATATATATATATATATATATATATATATATATATATATATATATATATATATATATATATATATATATATAATAAAATAAATTTCTTTAAAGAAATCTTATATTTATATTTATATATATATATATATATATATATATATATATATATATATATATATATATATATATATATATATATATATATATATATATATATATATAAATATAAGATTTCTTTAATTTCTCATTTATTTATCTTAGACATCAATGACAATAAATTGAGAGCAAATGTAAAGTCTCCTGCCTCTCAAATATTTCTTCTAAAAAAAGACCCAGAAATCTCACAAATGTCTCTATCAGTGTCAAGTCTGCAATCAAAAGTCAATATTACTATAGATTTTAAAATTAACTCAAATAATTATCATCAAATTTACCCAAATCCAGATTATTTACTTATACAATCTACTTTAGATCGTGACTTTTTTTGCTGCGTGCACCAACTTGCTCATGGACGCTTCTAGTATAAACAAGGCTTTAAATGTCCTGTTCTTCCTGATCCCATTTTTCAAACTTTTGTTAGTGTGTAATGTTGCTATAATAGCATGAATAATACCTGCAAAATGACCAGTACAAAACCAGTATGTCACTGCGTGACTTTTCTCTCTACTGAAAAGCACAAATGGACGAGCCAAAGATCATATTGATGTGAAAATGATGTGAAGTAAAATGTGAACCACACCTTACAGTTCCATACTCTTAATGCATTTTAACATTTGTCTAATTTGTTTTTTTTTTTCTCAAAAAAAAATTTCAGGACAAACAACAAGTTGATAAATGAAACACAACTCAGACCACTAAGGTCCAAATTTACTTAACGGGGAAAATTTGTGCAAGAGCGCAATTTCAAAAAAGTGGCAGTGGATGTGGTTATATCTGTGGGTTATTTACTAAAAAGGCGCAAATTAAATAACGCATACTAAGAGCAGCGCAATTTGTTTAGGGTCGCAAATAAGCAGAGCTGATGAGGTGCGGGTGAACTACTAACGCCTGATGAGCTTGAGTTCAGCACCACAGACATCGCAGCAAAAAATGGGGAGGGAGATTAAAAAGAACTGGAGGACAAAAAAAATGGTTTACAGGAAGTTTTGAAACACTTGTGACTGCTAGTGACTATAAAAATAACATGGCTTGGCAAACAATATTTTTTAATAATATGTTCCTCTGGCATCCCAAATAAACTGATACATGTTACAAAATCCTCTGCCTTGTACCGCGAGCTCTTTGATGCCTCTCCTATAGGCAACAATTGCAGCCATTTCAAGCACAAAATGATTTAAGACATGCTTTGAATAGCGTTAAATAATGAGTATAACATTAGTAAATCGCGTTGTGTGAATCATTTAAATAATCTCTTTCCATAAATTTTGCGTCTGAAAGGGAAACTCCTAGAAATGCATATGCAATAAGGTCAAAAATTATTACTAATTATCCACTGCACGTCTTTAGTAAATCATGAAAGTCATTATTTAACGCCAAAATTAAGGGTTACGCTGGAGCAAGCTGTTAGTAATGGCCCTTAATCATCTAACTAATAAAAGAGCAACATTTGAACAACATTTTACCTTTGTGTACAATGATTATTCGGATAAAGATCAGCCTTAAAATATTAAAAAATAAAATGAAGCCAGCTACATAAGTACAGAACCTACTGTACGCTTGCTTACATTTATAGTTAACTACCATGTAAAGTACACACAAGTATAAAGGTGTAATGCTTCAGTGCCTGGTTTTTGATAAGAATGTTCCAGCAACATTAAGGAGTCAGAACTAAACATGACAACATGCAAAATCAAAATGAAATCAAATATCATACCTGTATTGATAAACAATTAGCCGCAAATGTGTGGGCTTCATTTCGTAAGTTTGGGCTTTAAAGAATAGTTCACTTTCCATTTTCTCATCCTAAACCTGTATGATTTTATTTTTTCTGATGAACACAATATTTTGAGGATATGTTGATGTTACACATTTACTTTCATCGTATTTGTTTTCAGCTGTGTGCTTACAATCAATTATCAAAATATCTTCTTTTGTGTTCATCAGAATAAAGAAACTCAAACAGGTTTACAACAACATGAGGGGGAGTAAATGATAACAGCATTTTCATTTTTGGGTGAACTATCCCTTTAAAACCAAATGCGCACACATTTTTGAGAAAGACTGTCCAGACTCTAGAGACACACTATTGCATATTAGGTTGTAAAGACAGCTTTTGTGGTGTGTCCATTGTTTTCTTTCTTAGATAGATTTGTTAACTCTATCTATACTTAATAAAGTATTACACAGGTAATGTTTACAATTCTTGTATTGGACAAGGGGGGTCAGTTTGAAGTTGCATTGCGCCATCCAGTGTGCAAGAGTGGAAATCATTTTCATGAATTTTATGAAATGCAGGTGAGGCATGCATTAAGCTTGTGGCTTTTAGAAATACTACCATAGCTATATTAAGAGTATTACAAAATGTCTATGGTTGATTCAAATATACTGCTTCACACTTACTAAACCTTTATTTCAGTCATTTGCATTTCTGTTTATAAAATCGCATTGATTTCCTCTTTGGATATTTTAAATGTTTAGTTGCTTGGATTTTAAATATCACAAAAATTTTAATATTTTTAATGTTATCTATGTGCTATATAAATAAACTTGCCTTCCCTATCCTGAATGCTGATTCTCTCATCTGGTTGAAAACAGGGTGCGGACTGACAAATTAGGCCAAATACAGATACATCACTATATAATCTTCTACCTTATGTGACTAAATCTATGGCTTACGTTGACAGGCAAATAACAGAGACAACCTGTTTAACCTACTATAGATTTAACAGCAGACCCTTATTTATCAAGACAAACACTGGAAAATGTGGACTGGAATCTGATCTATTTATCTGTGTAAAGTCTGCCACCTACTGCTAGCACAAAAATGGCACAGATGAATGTTACATTTCAATACCTAACCATGGAAAGTGTTATTTCATATTTCTTCCATAAGACAATATTATCTTTTCCACCAGAGTTTTGGTCTTTAAAACATGCCTAAAAAGAGTCCAGACTTTCACATGGAACATGTTTTTGGCATTACAAGTTATATTTGCAACATTGTGAGTTTTGTAAATCAAAAAAAAAAAAAAAATATCCTGCACTGATTCAATGGTTTAATATTTATTATTATTTATTATGTATAAATATATGTTTAATTTAAGTTTATTTATTTATTCTAGTTTCAATCATGTGAAACTAAACATTCAGGTTAAAATTAAGCAGTATTTGAGAAATGATTTACATTTGTTACTCATTAGTCAGGTGTCACAATAAAGGGTTTTACTTTTCTCGTTGTCTAACAATAGATGTGCTGAATGTTTCTCCTATTACCTTTAAACTACACATTGTTTGGTCTGTTACATAAAGTGTGAGAAACGTGCCAGACAATGACACAGTTAATCACAAGCCACAGTGTTTGCACTCATTTGAATGGCCCTGTGACTCGTGATGCCAAACACAATAGACACCCAGTCAGAGGTCCCTCACACTTAAACTGAATTAGCTTCACTTCAACACATCTAAAGGGAACCTCAGTTCACATTCACATCAGTCCAATGCCTGCCTCTGTGGTTACTATGGTGTGACTAAACCTCAACTTTATTGTCATTATTAACCCGGTGAGTTTGTATCCTGTGATGACAAATAGATACAATGGCATTTTCTTTTGTCTTAGTCATTTCTTATTAATTCTCATAGGTCTTATAAAAAATCTTAAAAGCCAAGTAAATCTAAGACTGGCCCTATTTAATTTATGAGTTGTAGCTAATCATGTGCTTAATGGAAGTACTGCACAAAAAAAGTTTAAAGGTATAGCGGAGGATTTTCTCGAATTTAAGAAAAGAACAGCCTTCTCTACTTAAAAAAAAAATGCAATTGCACAACACTCCTGATTGACAACTAGGAGGACCAATAGTTTTGATGATCCACCCGGAAAAAGAAAATCCTCCGCAATACCTTTAAAGTTTAATCAACTTAAAATGATAATTGAATTTTGTACCCTATAAAAATTAATTGCTGCACTTATATGTTTAAGTTTAAACAACTTGAATTAATAAGTCATTTCAACAGTTTTAACTAGTTAGAAGTTGCTATAAATTCTAAATATAAAGTTGTAAGAACTTAAGCCCATTCAACTTTTTTTAATCTATACCAACTCCTCACTTATCAAAAAATGTAAACGACTTGTTAATTGAAGTTGTTTAAAGTTAAAGGGCACATAACTCAGTCGTATTTTACTGTTTTATTCTGTTGTCTGACGTCTACTTATGACATTCGCGTGATTTTAACATCCAAAAACATCAAAAGCAATAAGTAATCGCCTATTTTGCACCCTGGTTTAGAGGCTGACTTGTTTTGATGGGCGGACCGCATAGACAACTTGGCAGTAAACGCCCACTGCTATGATTGGAGAACTGTTTTACGTAGTCAAACTAGCTTTCAATACACACTTAATCTCATGTGTAAACAGAGTTTACTGTTAAAGGGATAGTTCGGCCAAAAATGATATTAAACCCATGATTTAAGCTGTCCGAGATGAATATGTCCATCGTTTTTCAGACAAACACATTTTCGGATATTTTAGAAAATGTTTTAGATCTTTCAGTCGATTAAATGTAATGTTACGGGGTCCACCCATAGTCCACGACCTTCAAGTCCAAAAAAAGTGCGTCCATCCTTCACAAATTAAATCCAAACGGCTCCAGTATGATAAACAAAGGTCTTCTGAGGGTAATCCGCGCAGTGTTGTTGTAGAAATATCCATATTTAAAACTTTATTAATGAAAATAAATACCTTCCGGTAGCGCCACCATCTTAGACTCCTCTGTATTCAGGAGAGAGTATTAGCGTAGTGTGCGCACTTTTCTTAGTGACGTATGACAAATTCGGAGGGCGGGGGCACAGAGCAGCAGCAGAGTAGCCTCCGTAGGCTGCGTAAGCTCTCATCCTGAATGCGGACGCGACTAAGATGGCGGCGCTACCGGAAGGTATTTATTTTCGTTGATAAAGTTTTAAATATGGATATTTCTACAACAACACCGCATGGATTACCCTCAGAAGACCTTTGTTTATCATCCTGGAGCCATTTGGATTTAATTTGTAAAGGATGGACTCACTTCTTTTGGACTTGAAGGTCGTGGACTATGGGGGTGGACCCCGTTACATTACATTTAATCAACTGAAAGATCTAAAACATTTTCTAAAATATCCGAAAATGTGTTTGTCTGAAAAACGATGGACATATGCAACTCGGACAGCTTGGGGGTGAGTAAATCATGGGTTTAATATCATTTTTGCCCGAACTATCCCTTTAAGTGAGTGTCTTGCGAGTATTTTGTTAACGTGAGCGTCTATTTTATCATAAACCATTTGATGCGTGTACAACACACACACACACACACACACATGTATTTTATTACAAACCCTTTCCAGGCGTGTGCAACATGACACAACGAACACATATTTTGGACTCACGAGCAACACACCACACTTTGAAAACATATTTGGACTACCGGAGTAGAAGTCACCGCCAGGCACTGATAGTAGTTACTAAAGTGTTTTACTCACATAAGTTTGCTGCACCATTCTGCTCGAATCCAATATTGATGGAACGCATTGCTTTTAAATGTAGTTTCTCTGCAAAGCCAGCATCGACCCGTAGCTTGTTCCTCAAAGTTTTATCCAGTAAACACGGAGCAAATGTTATGCTTCCCTCAATGTCTCTCGATGAAAAACAATGGCACGCTTACGGTACGATGGATCTACTCTCTACCCTAATGGGCGGGGCCCAAATGCTCTAAGCAGGCAAAGGCGGGGTAACCTCGCTCGTTCTGACGACACAACGAGGCACATTCCTGAACGGCTCATCTGAGCTGACTTTTTCCAAAGGCAGAGCAGAATACACAGGGCTCAGTTTACACCTATCACCATTTTTAACCAATTGGGACACATAAACAGACTGTGCCCTTTAAATAAATTAGATGCAACAAGGAATTTATACAGTGTGAGGAGTTAAAACAATTTAAGATAATCCAACTTCATTTTTATAATTGATAGCAACTTCTTCCTAGTCAAGAAAAGTATTTACTAATTATAAGTTCAAGTTGATTAAACTTAAAAAGGATTTTTTTACAGTGTAGACCAGTGGTCTTCACTATTTTTTTGCAACACAGTCAATAGGAGTGCCGCCCTTACCGCAAAGTATCAAACGTTACATCCGTCATAAATAGCATGTCTGCTTATCAATCTGTCAATCTGTTGCAATGCAATAAATACGAGGACGAATCATTCTTTATCATTTACTAGTCAAATTTGTAACTGAGACAAGATGATTTTCCTTTATGACAAAAACAGGATTTTAATGCTAAGCATTCTTATAATATGTGTATGCAGTGCCCCCCGAACCACTTGGGGGCCACCTTTCTCTTAAAGGCAGGATAGACAGGAATTATCTAAAAAACTTTTTACAAACTTGTTTAAAATGTCTTTATATACCATTACATAATTAAAAGTAAGTACTCTGAAAAAGAGAGTATAAAACTCGAGTGTCTGTAGACCTTTCACGACTGTTTTAAACACAGCTCATTATTTCCATTCGGGACGAAACAAATGATTGGCTTACGCGACTACTATCACTCTCTCTCGCGACCATGGCTACCACCCCTGTTGCTATGGGATCTGCCCACACATGCACACACCCAATTGATTTGAGGAGAGTGCACACGATGCGGTAGCGGTATTGTCTCCAGAGTGTAGTCCTCATCAGAGTCAAAAATGCTTTCATCACAGAAACTCTTACATGCAAAACAACAATTATGTTATGAATCTTCCACGAAATTCACCTGCATCACAGTGTAACTGATGGTAATGAAAAAACTTCATTGCAACCTGTTTTTAGCTTTGTCTTATAATATATATATATATAACTAGCTCGTTTGTTACAAAATCAAACCAAATATTTTTTAAACTTTACCAGTATTGATATTCTATCTTGATAGTAAGTACTCAACGCCATCCTATTTAAAACAGTCGTGAGAGGTCTACAGACACTCGATTTTTATACTCTCTTTTTCAGAGTACTTACATTTTACTTATGTATTGGCATATAAAGAAAGTTTAAACAAATTTGGAAAAAAGTTTTAGACTTAAACCTCCCAACTCTGCCTTTAATTTTATGCGGCACTACACGGAACGATTGGCGAGTGACATTACTGTGCAGCGAGAGCAATTCGAAAGCATAAGAAGCAGTCTGATCTCACAGTACTTTGACACGCTTATCGACGTGCGTCTTGATATAATGGGTATGTTTTCTAAAACAGTAAGGTCTGGAGCAGAAAAGACAGAAAAAGCGCATGCCTGCATGATTATATCACCATATTATTTACTGCCATGAAAGCCACAAATTAAAGCTTGCCGAGTCGCATGTGGCTCGCGAGCAGCACAGTGAGTAACACTGGTGTAGACTAACAAAATATTTAACTCTACCTTTAAAAGATTCTTATGGTACAATTATGTACCCAAAACAAGTTATAAAGGAACTAACAAGAGCTACAAAGTGGTATTCTTAGGATACCACAATGACGGCAGTTTTGAGAATATGCGATAGCATAGATTAATAAAAAAAGATTGATGCATTTATATTTAGCGCCTGAAGTGCTGGTACTCATCATTGCGCAGTACTGGCACTTCTCTATTTTTATCTTTAGCATATCTTTACTTTTTCTTGCGATCCGGCACTTCTCACATGTTGCTTGAACAGTGCCTTTAGTTAAAGCGTCTGTAAATGGGTGATTAATACAGACAGGGGGCACTGAGTGAATTATCTCATTTATATCATCTCGGCAAATCACACAAATAATAGCTATCTATAAGAAAATGGCACTATCCCAAATGACACACTTCATGTGGACTTTCGATGTAATGGCCTAAAATCCCGCATGCTCGCTTAGTCTACACTTCTGCAGGCTTCACACACTTTACCAACCCAGAAGTCCTTACGAAACAGCAATCAGACAATGGAAGGGAGGAGTTCACACTGATGGGCAACTTCTCTTTCTATTTCCGGCGTGACACTTGAGTCTGTCCCAGAATACGACTCCGGTGTGCCCTAGTGGACTCGTGTCAAGGGTCCCTAAAGTCTGCACCTCATGATGTCATCAAAGTGTGGATTCTGATGAAGTCCACAAGTCCAAGTGTGCCATTTGGGACACGGACAACTTTCCTAATTTGGAGGGGACTTTACGAACATCACCAGAATAAAGTAACCACCGGTTCTAACAGGCAGTCTGCTATAGCAGCAGCACAAGCAACTTTCCCCTGTTATTACCTCAGACAGTGACGTTAACAATAACATGATCATGTTGTACTTACAATATCTATATCTATCCACATGTTACTCAAACACGAAAGTAAGTGATGTGATGTTTTTCCTTTCCGGTCCGAAACTTCCGTTTCTAGCCAGCCAGTAGAAAGCAGGGAGCACACATAAAACATAATTTAAACAGTTAATATTTACTACACCTGCCATGTATGAACCAGTGTGAGGATGAAATTAAGAAGTGGCTTGATATATGAAGATGTATTAAATCATTTTGTGTTGTTGCTCGAGGGTGACGGGTCTTCAATGCGCAAACATAAAAGCACAGAGACATACCAGTATCTATACAATGGGAAAGTCAGTCGAGTGTTTTTACCAAGACTTCATGTTTTTAACTTTTCAGGGGCTGATTTAAAATGTCACAACTGTCTCTCTGGAGTTATTTTTTTAAACAGCATTTTTTAATGGACTTGTTTATGGCGACACGTCGAGCTTCACGCGGTCCGACACAGTCAGCAGTATCTTTCTCATTCAACACATTGTAAGTTATTTTATCCAACAATAATAAACATATTAAACTACTCCATGTAATGAGTATATTGTTTTCGTTTTATGAAAATATTATGACATCGCTTCTTACGCGGTGAAATTATTTGCTTACTTTTTTAAGTATTTGCTTTTTCATTTAAAACATAACAAAAGTACGCTCAAACGCATTACGAACTATTATAAACATTAACTAAGTAGATTATGTCGTATATTTTTTACTATAATCGCATGTTTGTAATAATATATAGTCGGTAATAATAATATGTATAAATCAGCATTTTTATTAGCATAATATTAGTTGTTTTTAAACAATTATTGTATTTATTGTTTACTGGTATGAAAGGTTTTACTGGATGGATTTGTAAATACAGATCATGATTACATGAGCGCCACACATTCAGCTCTTGTGCATGGGGTTAAAACAAATGTTTTGTAGAGATTTATTGCATTTGTATCAGCTATTATGGCAACCCCTAACTGCATAAATTATGTCGCTCTTCCTGGATTTCATAAACAGCCAGTCAAAACAGCACACTTGTGTCCTTCGCAATAGCATTAGCTTTAGTGGCTCACCGGAAGTCATAAACGGAAAGGTCAAAGATGGCGGCGCCCACATTTACGTCAAGAAACAGGTGGATATAGTACCAGAACTTTTTCCCCCACTTTAAGCACTGCATATATGTATTCCTCCTTTATATGTATATACCGCTATATGTATTTTAAACCTTTACAGTATAAAATATTACTCTATAAAAGAATATGACTAACTTATATAAGTCGCTCTTCCCAGCTTACCAAAGCATCAAATTCAATGTTATCAATAAGAAGAGGAGAGAGAGAGAGAGAGAGAGAGAGAGAGAGAGAAAAAGAGAGAGAGACCAAACATTCAAACTTTAAAGAGGAACCTATGACGTTTTCAAAACAAACCAACATGATCTGAACTTATTGAATATTAATAGCAACAAATCTTCATAAAAGTAACTAAAAAAGGTAAAAAAAATTAGTTGTTACCTGCAATAAGTAGACATAATTAATAAAAACAATTCACTTATTTTTTAAGTTAAAGTAACATAAAACATATGTTTATTTTACAAAAATGTTTTTTTCAGTGTGCAAAAATCTGATACATTTATGATTTTAGGACTATTTTAGGTTAATTTGATTGTGAATACATTTATGCTGTGTTAAGTCACAAATATATATACAATGTATGTTTATTTTACATTAATTTTACATTGTACATATACTGTAAATATTACATTAGAAATCAGTTTTATAACAACATAACACAAAAAGCGCATGATAGTGACACCCTTTCCTATAAAAAAAAAAACACCAAGCCTGGCCAAAATGACAGCTAATTTCTTATTTAATATAGTTTTAACACTCTTTACTTGTTGACAATCATTGTCATCAATACATTAAATAACTAAAATAGATTATAAGTGTAAAGTTATACCTTACCTTACAGCGCAAGTTCACGTTTCGTCCGAATGCCACTGAAGAACGCCGGCTGTGCGATCCTAAGAAACAATAGGATGTTTTTTTTCCTGGATTACACTTGCATCCTTTTGCCGTGCTGTTCCAATAAACCCCAGCGTCCACTCGGAGGAAACAGGAAGTTTTCTCACAGGGCAACAATGCCTCGGCCAATCAACAGTTTCCAATTCTTTTAGCGCACGGATGTCTTACTCATTCAGAAAGTTTATTATTGAAAGCTGACTAAACTCTGAAGTCATATTTCTGGTGGTCCTAATCAAAACATATGACACACGGTATTCAAAGACAATGATACCTATTGACAATACACAGTTAACTTAACCAGATCAACTAGACTCAATGTGATATACTCACACAAATCAAAGCGTGGCTCTCTGGGAGTAAGCACGGGCTCAGTGTGTACTACGTAGTGCTCGTGCGCGCTCTAACACATGCTGGGTCTCTAACAAGTGTCACACTGACTCATCCACACTGCGTGCCCCTGACTCACTATGACTGGCTCCCGAAAAGTGACACATTTCCAACCTCAATCCAAGGCCAAGTAAAAACTACATCCCCCTAAAACTGCATCTCTCTGATCTCATCTCAATGCTGTGTATACGCTACAGAGGATCAGAGCGCTTACCCTTGAGGCTATATCATAACATACATCTCTCTCCTCCTCTCTCTCTCTTTCTCTCTATCTAACGTCATACCCCTCCTGCCGCAGTCCGCCTGCAGTCCGGATCCTCCCCCCTCCCTTATCTCTCCCTCTCTTTCACTTTCTCTCGCTCTCTCTGCCAGTAAATGGGCCCGTTGGCTGGGTTCCTGCTCGGTGTGAAATATTAGTTCTCCGCTACAACCCGGACCATTAGGAGGATGAAGCAGCTGGACATAAAAAGAGCAAATTCTCAGAACGTGTATAAGATGAAGAATGATGATATGGAGTTTTGAGATGTTGCTACCAAGATGACGGATGCTACTGTATGCGGGACAGAGTCTGATTTTGCTTACAGTGTCCCCACAGGGATAGTAAAATCTAAAATTACCACTATTGTGAAATGTAGAGTCAATAAAACAAGACAAAGTGGGTTGTAATAAGGCCTAGAGAAGAGACGTTTTACATGCTCAACTCATTTCAAACTCTTTTGCTTTTGACAATACTGAAATATCCATTTTCTTTTTCTAGGACTTTTGACCTTAGGCACAGATGTATGTAAACGAATGGCTGTATGGAACAGTCAAAAAAATTTGTTAAGCACAGTAAATTTAAGATTTGTGTCACAGCTGCCCTAACCAAACAGTATTGCTGGTTAGCAAAATCATTTCTTTATGTGTATGTTATGGTTAATCCAGCAGTATGTCTAAGCTTTTAAGTCACAGTAATATTTCTTATGCAAAAAAAAAATGATCGGTATTATCAATTAAATTTTTTTTTACTGTATACAAGAAAGACAAAAAAAAGTAAACCACTTTAGCACTATGTTTAATAGTCCTGAGTAATTTATATATAGCCACCATGTGTAGGTTCTACAACGTAGCTACTTCGTAGGCTATGCATAGCCTGACAGGCAGCTCACCAAAAATTTAACTCTTTCCCTGCCATTGACAAGTTATCTCATCATATAAGAGAAAACATTTGCATGAAAAAATCGTGTTCCTGATATGTTTTTATGGTTATCTGTAATACCGCGATTATCCGATTTATAAAAATATGAAGCAAAAAAATATTTATAAATTTTAAATTCTGTATATGTTTTGATAATAGTTTTGAATCTGATTTCTAACAAAATTCCTTCACAAAAAAGCAAATATTTCAGCTTATTGCTTAAAAATGTTTATTTTTGAAAAAAGAAGAGAAAAATAAAGATAGGATACATTTTTTTTCCTGTTTTGTTTCTTTGTTTGAAAGCAAAGGGTCTGTTCCTTCATTTGATATATTTGTATGTTTACATATTTTTAGAAGAAAAATTTCCTGGAATGCATTTTGTGAAAATCACAAAAAATGCTGGCAGGCAACTTTTCAAAAAAAGGCTGGCGGGGAATGAGTAAATAAAGCTTTCGTTCTACGTAGACCGCAAGCCCTGTGATTGGTTGGCTAGAACCCCTCCCGTCAGGTCATAAAAATCTGCGTTGTATTTCCTCATAGGGATTTCCGCTTGCGACTGTAATGGTGCGTTTACACCAGCCACGGTAGAGGTGGCAAAAATGTGCGTAGTTGGATGCTTGAACATTTTGAGTTTAGTTGCTTCAATCGAGTGTGAAAGCCGCGCATGAAATTCTAGTCATTCGAGACATTCATGCTGAAATTCGCATCATGGGAGGGGCTTCTGCGACTCTGTTGAGACTCCGCTCGCTTCCTGTAATCACGTTACTACTAAAGAAAGGTCCTGATTGGTTAACGCAGCACAGAAACTGGGCAAATTTTTTAACTTGCACGTTCCCTGCGGCAACGCTCAATTCACACGGAATGTGCAATCTGCCCTGCGACTTCCGCAAGTACCCTTCTGTGACTAGAAGGGATACAGCTCTGGCCAAAATCTTTTGAAATCTCCATCACAGAGGAGGAGGGGCGGGACAAATATCACAACTAATGCCAAGTATAGACTACACAACTTTCACTGCATGACTACCAGTCGCTGCTGTTTTCACACTACATGATGGACCGGGGCAGGGGGTTTCACACTGCATGACTTTACCATTGGATGAATTGCCTTTGTCCCGGTCAGCAAACTACATCTCACAACCAAACAACACAAGGTCACGCGTGCAAGACCGGAGTTCTCACGTAAGACTGGGATCATAACTCCTCTCCGAACGTCCAGCTTCCCTGTATGTTGCTCTCTCATTGGCTGTAGGTCATCGCCGATGTTATTATTATCAGTCAGAACACATTTCACACAGCATGATTTTGAATCACCAACAGGTCCAGAAAACTAGGATGCCAGATCGTGTTTTTGATCATTCACACAATGTGATTGATACTGCCTACTAGCGGTCTGCATGTGTAACAGCACGTCGATGACGATGCAGAAGTATGAATGAAAACCGACATGTAGCCTACAGCGTCGAGGCTACGCCGTAGGACGTACACAGAAATTTCATGCGCACTTAAGTCCTATTTGGAAAACTGCTTCTTTATTATCTTTTCTTCAGATGCCCATGTATAATTATTTAATTGCAGTCTGCCACGTAAAGGGATAGTAAATAGAAAAATAAGTTTTAATGGTTGAATGTTTCATTTGATTCATTTCTGACTTCTGAGATATGTTAAATGTGCTGGCACACATTTGGCTATAAAAATGCGAATTCAATTTGGCATTCGCCAAGAACGCTCTGAAAAGGAAAGAGTCACATTAAAGCATTTCATGATGATTTTTTAGACAAATAGACTGGTGGTCTAATAATGTTTGTTAACCACTGTATATAGCAATAACATTATTTAAGCACTGGTTATAGTCTGTTTTTTACCAGACGCGAGCGTACGTGCATAGTCGAACTTGCAAATTATAGTTCATTTAACTCGTACACGTTTGACGCATGCGCATTGTGACAAATTGCAATAATTTCCGTGGCCTACGTACCACATACATCCTGTACGCGCATGTGCAACCAACATATAATATACGTGAGACCAGACATGGGGACTTGTGACTTGGTGACTTGGACTCGAGTCGACTCGAGACGCTATTTTTGTGACTTGTGACTTGACTTGACAAAAAATAAAATACTTGAGACTTGACTCCGACTTGGAAGTTAAAGACTCGGGACTTGACTTGACTTGAGACACGATGACTTGAATGACTTGAGTGTTAATCACATCATGTTTTCATAACAGTTTAAATAATTAATATTTAAAAAAATAAAGTCGACCCAGCTGGAGCGCAGGCTGAGAATGGCGTTGTCATGACTGAATCACGACACTATCATCAGTCATGCCCTCTCGTACCTTACGCACACCACGCCCACTTAGAACAGATATCAACATGTCAGCCGGAGGGGTACGGAGGGTCATCGCTTTTGGCTTCAACAAGATGGCAAAAGACGAACAGTGCGTTGCAAGACATGCAACATTAAAATCACAGGCAGCCAGATGGCAACCTCCAATTTTGGTCGTATCTGGTTAGTTGGTAGTTAGCTAATGTAATAATAGCTAATGTAGCCCTCATCATACTGTGTTGGGGACAAATGTGGGCAAAATAATTATGATTTATTTTTTTAAATACTTATTTTTATTTTTGAATACTTCTTTTTCAAGTTTGCCACCTGAACACACACACAGAGAAAAATTACTTGCTTCTACAATGTTAGGGGCGGTTCACATGTTGCGTCTTTTGCGCGCTCAAGTTCGTTATTTCAAATTTAGGCGCGCGAACGGAAGAGATGCGACGCGCTCGTTTTTTCTTGGCACATGTATGAGAGAGAGAGAGCGAGAGAGAGAGAGAGAGAGAGAGAGAGAGAGAGAGAAATGTAACAAAGTTTAATGTTGGACGTAAACTGTGTTTGAGAGAGAGGGAGGTGTTCAGAGAGGAGTCTGTTGGATGTTAAGCTGTTATTTGTTTTATGGACTCAATGTGGAAAATTTCAAACACGTTTGGCAGAAGTGAAAAATAAATAATTTATGAAGTTACAATTTTGTTTGATTCCAAGATGTATTTTACTGAACATGAGTATTTACAATGCAAATCCAAATTATTGTAATTTACTGAAAGTTACTTACTGTATATCTTGTCACTTTATTAAGATCAGATTCTGCAGGTAAAATTACAATAATAAGGTGACTTGACTTGGACTTGACTTGACCTACTACAGGACTTGACTTGACTTGACATAGCCTGTGACTCGACTTGACTTGACTTGCCCAAGAAAAAAAATACTTGAGACTTACTTGAGACTTGAAGGTTCAGACTTGAGACTTACTTGAGACTTGCACATGTGTGACTTGGTCCCATCTCTGCGTGAGACTTCCAAAATTGGGCGGTGCGCGTGAGCATTCTTCTAAAAAGTGCATGACTGTGCGCGGACCGTAGCGTACGCGTAAAAAATGGACCATACTTCGGCATTTAGACTAGAGTTAAGTGAATGTAAGTTCAGTTCCGATTGTTTCTGTCAAGACTACACAAATCTGAACCATAATGTATTTACACTTCAGAAACTAAAGGGTGGAGTAAAGAACAACAGTAGCTTGAATTTGTAGGCTAATGTACAATATAAGCAGGACCCATCAAACCTTTGAAAGGTTGTAGCTCATTGGTGACCATCAATGTGTTTAGCTTAATTTACGATTTATTTTCATAAATGCTTTTCTTTTATCATCTATATTTAATAGCCTGATATTTGTTTATGCATGTACATGGATGAAGCTCACAGCTAAATTGACAGTTAAACACAAGCTGCATTTAAAGGATTTATTATTCAATAAACTCGTCTGCGAGTACTCCAAGCAACACATCGCCTCATTAGCTTTCACACTTGCACTAACAAATAAAACACAATCACGCCCCAGCGTGCTTAACATATAACCCCCTTCATCTCAACATATCTGAAATATCCACTTCAATCTCAGTAATTCGACATCAGAATCAAGTAAACCGTGCTAAAATTAAAGCTGTCTTTCTTTAAGTGGGGAATAATTATCCTTTGGGCTCATTTGAGAGGGATTGGATGTGAAATCCAGGCGACGCTAACTAGCACTTAGTGACAGAGGGGACGTTTTAATAAGGACTGCGGGACGGCTTTGTAGAGACGCAGCTGTGCTTGTAAATGGCCATCTTCTCTATTTCTATGCACTGAATAGGATGCAGGAAACACCAATTAAACCTGTGGGTGATGAGGATTTACAGAGATTTGGGCCGTCATTGCAAGCAAAGAGGATACATTATCAACATTATTAACAAGCAAATTAAGGGAAGCTAAAAATTACACAAAAGTACTTATAAACACATTCACATAAACATCTGTACATTTTAAAAAGTAGGCTTGTTTAAAATGTTAAAAAAACTTGTACCCAAGCTGTATCTTGGGCAGTATCCTCAAAAGGTCCTAATATACCACTAGGTACACATTTGGTACCAATATGTACCTTTAAGTTACTTATATAATAATATTTCTAGCTCATTATGTACCTCTTAGGTACTAATATGACCTCTTTAGGTGCAAAGCTTTACTTTTTGTAAGGGTAATGGCCCAGTACATATTTTTGTACCATTTTTTTCTGACAGGGTACAGAAAATAAACTGTAAAATAAATTACAACGCTGAACTGAGAACATACTGTACAGTATATAGGAAACACACTCGCCCTTGTCTTTTAACATGCATGGCCCTAAAGATTCCTCATTGGATGAATCACCCACTGTTGAGTCACAGACATGAGCAATACAGCAATGCAAGTCATATAACTATCCGATCCATTTCACTGACACAATCCCTGGAGACTAACCCTTAGACACTGCTCTCACTCCTAGACTTGGGATTACTTTACAAACGCAGGACCGATTTATCCCTGAAAGTACTGGGGTGAGCAGCTCAGTAACTGATCCTAATAAAAACAGATCAAATTGACCAAACGGCTTATTTGACCATGATCAAAGTTTTTGTCATCAGAATATGAAATGCATCTCGAGATAAAAGACTGTGTGGGGCAATGGCATAAGAATGTGCATCTACAGAATTTAAATGAACAAACACATTACAATATTCAAACACACATGGCCTGTATGTGATGTAGACAAAGCAAAAAACAACACACATCTGTCCTGGTAGCAGCTGTCAGGTTTTAATTTACGGGTCCATTCCAGGCAGTCTGAGAGAGAAAACATGCTTTATGTAGGGGTCGGGGGCATTGGATCATATAAAATGTATTAAAATTAAATAAACTCTCTGTTGCCCCCTAGACATCAATGGAAAAACTGCACACCAACTGATTCAATCACATGACTTATTATTGTGGGGAAAAACTAGGTCTGTCAATCAAATCTGAAGTAATTGCTGCTTAAATAAATAAATATCATTATTTACAACTAATCCTATAAACCAATATTTGGTTAAAAAAGCCCAATTTTAAGCCATTATGCTGTGGCATAAGCATAATTCATTCAATACACTTAAAAAATAAACAGCCAGATTCTAAATGGGGGTGAGGGGGTGGAGCTTTTGCTATGTTTTTGGGGGGCCTTAAAAGCAACACATTTTACCCCCAAAAGCATTGCATTAACACTGTCAGTACAAACTATCCATTTTCTGTCACTGGGGTGATACCCTGGTTCAGTTTTGTACCAGGTGTACAAAACATAATGCTGTACCTTTTGGGGTACATAAGTGTACCTTAATGATCTATTGTGTACCTTTAAAAGTATAGTTAACTATTTGGTATCCCTAAAATTTAACTGGTACAAAATTTTTCTTAAGGTACACAATAGGTCCTTAGAGTAATATTTATATAATTTCTTCAATGTGTTGTACACCCATTAAGGTACAAAAATTAACCACCCCAGCGACAGTTTAATTTACAGTTTTGTACCCTTTTTCTGACAATGTACAGCAAACTTGAATTGTTAAGATGGAAAATAGGACAATACGTAAAGATTTTTTGTATGCTTCTGTTTGCATGATCAAATGTGGTAGTTTCAGTGTGTTATCATTTATGCAATAATCTGTGTATGAAATGCGCAAAACATAATCTAGTGTGCAATGCTGTTAAATATTTCATCTTTAACACTTTAACCACAACAGCAGCTTACATCACAGCATTAATAGCACAACATTAAATATTCTCTAAGATCTTCAAAAGAGGTCATTCATTACACAGATATGAAATGATGTTCAGCTTAACACATGGCAGAAGCTCTTACAAGTCTGTTACCTCCTAGCATGAGAGACACCATGTGGACATCAGTGTTGAATCCATAATGAATTTCATACAATGAACACATCACAGCGCACAGCAGTACATGACTGATGACTTTAGCATGCAGTCTTATATAATGGTAATTTAAATGATACACAATTTATGAATACTAGCGCCAGTATTAGAGCAGCTACAGGATAAATGCCAATAAACACAGAGAAGTCTAAAGAAATATTGTGAAAACAACCACACATTTATGTGAAAAATGTGTTCTTGCGTTACAGTCGTGGGGGTTAAACGGCACTGCAAAACGTACACTGTAAAACAATTATTTTTATGGTAAGAAACGTGCAACTGTGGTGTCGTAATACACTATTGGGTAAACTGGCTGTAGCATCACACAGACCAAAACAAAAACAGACATTACACTGTAAAAAGTGAAAAGTTAAATCAACAAATAATTACTTCTACACAGTTTTTTTTTTTTTAGTTTTAGGAGAAAAATGTAAGTTGAAAAAATATTTTTACTTTAAGTGTTACCAATGTAAGTAATTTAAAGGTTGATCCAACGTTTTACTTTTTGCAGTGTAAGACACTGAAGGCAGAGGCGTCATGCCCATTCAAACTGAGGTGGCACGTGCCCCCTCGGATTTTGGAGTAAGGTGGATTTTGCATGCAACCTTAAAATCAATTAAGCATATTTTCATCTGTTCCTTTGTTTCATGGACAGAATATGATCAGTTCTTCCCTTTCACAAGATTTTCGCTGTTTTAATCACATGCTTCATTCTGGATGCAGTGAATTATGAATTAACTGTGTACATACAAAGATGATAGTTTAAAGTGAATTTCTTAAAGTTTTTTATCTAGATTCACCCATAGAGGGGTTGAGAAATCATTATGTGCTCTGACTCTGAGGTCAAATATAATCCAAAAATTACTTCCTACAATAATTATATATAAATATTTTTGTAACATTTTACAATGAGGTTGTATTTGTTAACAATTAGTTAATGCATTAGCTAAAATGAAGTAACAATGTTTAATACTTCTACAGCATTTATTCATCTTGGTTCATGTTAATTTCAGCATTTACTAATACATTTAAAAATATGCATTTACCAATGTCTATTAATAAAGTCTTATTGTAAAGTGTTAACAATATGTTTTAGGCTAGTTTTTAAAAATGATATGCTTTTAGTGCAATTAAATAAATAAACAATGATTAAAATTAGATCTGCTTATGTTGCAAAGGTTTCTTTTTATTCACAGTTTTTGCAGTATTTTTTTTTTTTAATTAGTACAGTCAAATAAAGATAATTTAAAGAATGTCCTTGTGCATTTAAAAAATCATGGCATTACTATGGTCCACTGTTAAAAAAATACAAACTGTTCGTACAGTTGGCATGATGTCAACAGTTGTCTGCTATGGCCTTACAACTCACCTGTGCCCTGATCCAAGCCACACACATATATTACCATTATCTAATAGACACTAGAGGACACCATAAAAGAAATACAGCAACTGTTTTGACCATTTTCTCAAGCTAAAACCCAGTGAAACCCCAAACTCATCCTGTCTGTCCAGGTCTGAGAGCTTAAAGCAACCAATAAACAGAGTTTACTTACAAAATAAAGACTGGCCTTTCAATGCAGATCTGTTTATCCTGTTCTGTGTTTTCTCTTCTTAAGAAGGTTTTGGGAGGCAGACACTTTCTTAAAGTAAAGGATATGGTCATATGAAAACATGCACGCACACACTGGGATTTCTGTTGCAGAGCCACGAAACCTCTTACACAAAGACAAGGCCTATTGAGTGTCTTCTCCACAGATTACACACATTCCCCTATATGGGTGGGGTGCAGTGTATGTTTATTGGGAGAAAAAGCCAAAGCCAAACTACTTGTGGCCCTTGGGCACACTTTTTTCCAGCACTATGAGGGGAAACCCCAACAAACGACACCACAATGGTAAGTCTGTGCCCATGTCACCCCGGGCTTTAGTAAGGAACCCCCACTTCATTTTAATGATGAGACGTACACTGCCATCTGTGTGCAGAGCACCAACTGATATGCATGAACATGAGAAACACACAGATTGAGTAGGCAATGAGATTATTATGTGGTTCTTTGCTGTGTGCTTTTAATTGTTTTGGTTCGATTGTGCATATTAAATAGAAATAAGAACTTGGAGAAGAAATAACACTTTTTCTTTAAAAAGGTTTTTACGCAACTGCTGGCTATAAATTCATATCTAGAAATATAATGTACAATAAAGGTATATATGGGGGCAGGGTTATCCTATAGTCCCAGATTAAAATGCATATTTGGTTCTGTAAGGTTTTTTGTAAAAACTACTTAAATGTCCTAATTTATAACTAAGGCCTAATCTTGCATTAATCTAACCCTGTGCAGAAAACTGACAAATAATGTCTTTATATTAAAATGGTCATGATGCTAAACATTTTTTAATTCACATTTTCTATAGTTTTTTTTATACTGCACATAATCTAACATGAAACTTGAAAACAAATGAATCTCTAGCAGATTTTATTTATTTTAAAAGCTGGTCACCCTCTTTTTGCTAAGTTACTCGCCATTAAAACAGCTGCATTAATGGCATCGGCAAAACTTTTGAAACTGTAGCAAAAATCTTTATTTTTTTATGTCAAAACAACAGAGTGACAGATTCAATATCTCAACATAAATTCATCTACAGCCACAAGATGGAGCCAGTGAGCTCTTATAAAAAGGACAAACTAAGCAAGTCCAATTCTCACAGATAACTTATTCAAACTAAATCAATAATGCTGATGACACCAACAACAGCCTGTTTCTAGTTTTTTTTTTTCGATACCTAGGTAATGCTGATAAGATAATGTACAAGTTATTTTGCAGTAATAATCTTCCTACACTCTTAAAACGAATATGTTAAAATAGTTTAACACAAAACACTGTGTTAAAATTAACACATCCTGGGTGTGTTTATTTTAACACAGTGTTTTGTGTTAAACTATTTAACACATTATGTGTTCATTTTAACGCATTATGTGTCATTTTGTGTTGATTTTGAGTTTAAAAAGATGTGTTAAAACAACACAATGTGTGTTATTCTAAAAATAACACAGAGATGTTTTAAATTAAGGATAACACACTAGATGTGTTGTTCTTAACTAGACACAAGATGTGTTATTTAAAAAAATTGGTTTTAAGAGTGTACATAAAGGGGCGGTTTCCTGATTAGACTAGTCCTATACTAAAATAAATGTAATAGCTGTCCAAACTAAAAACAACTTGCACTGACATATCTTAAAATACATCAGTGCCCTTTGTTTTGCCTCAAAATGCACACAAGTTATGTTTTTAGTAAGGCATGTTTGTTAAAACCTAATTCCTAATTATACTAAGGCCTAGTCCTGGATTAAGCTAATCCCTGACAATGAAACCACCCACAGTATTATTTTACATAAAGTCTGTAGAGAGATCTCTATTATGATATTTCACTGATTATTTTAGGCTACTAATCCAGACCGAAGACTGGTAAAGCAATAACCATGTGGGGGCAACATCTTTAAACAACACAACTGACACTAAAGACTGGACTGGACTGGATACTTTAACAAATTCACACTTAAACACACTCGACAGCACAAAATGATCCTGCACGGGGCTAAGGAAACAATAACATTAAATAAGAAAAACTAAACAAGGTAACAAGAGGGAACAGGTGATGGGAATGAACTAATGATTAACAATAAGCAAGAAACGAGGGGGCGGGGACAAAAGACGAGACACCGAAGGCACATGACCCGATAAGCGAGGCCATGAGCATCCACATAGAACTGCCAGAACTGTGCCATCATGACAAGACATAAATATTAAACAAGACTTTAGGCAGGATCCTGACAGTTCATCTCTTGTTGGCCAAACGTGTAAGTGTTACCCAGAACTTATTTTTTTTGTGATATTTCAAAAGTTTAAGGGAAAAACAAATGGCCTTTTTGCAGAGAGAACCAGTGTCATTTTGGCCTACAAGAATGTGTCATGCCTTCGGCACTCCATTTCAGTTTACATTTAACCAAAACCAGTAATAATTCCAGCCCTGTAGTCTTGACACTCTTGCCTGATGGGATATTTAATCACTCTGAAGAGTACTGTAGTACACTGCCCACACGCTATTGACATTTCTAAACCCACCCAAGCATCAAAACCTGAAGGTCAACGCTTGTCCATTTGTTTCTGGCAGCTAGACTCTATTTGTCAGTGTAAACGAATCATAAACAATAAAGGGTAAATTGGCAACAGGGTCACTAGGCAAATTTTGATGGCATATATCCTTGATTAAACATAAGATGCATTTAAATATGGAAATATGAACAGTTCAATAAACACAGGAACATGTACAACATAATTCTCAAATGAGATTAAATACAGCCGTACTGTATGTCCCCTAACGTGTGTCCACTAAAGTTTCACAGTGAACTCAACAATTTCTGCTATTGAGAAAGCAGTCTTTGATCAATTTAAACTGGCGGATGGGCTACAACAGCAGAAGACCGCACCGGGTACCACTCATCTCCACTACAAATAGGAAAAAGAGGCTACAATTTGCACAAGCTCACCAAAATTGGACAGTTGAAGACTGGAAAAATGTTGCCTGGTCTAATGAGTCTCGATTTCTGTTGAGACATTCAGATGGTAAAGTCAGAATTTGGCATAAACAGAATGAGAACATGGATCCTTCATGCCGTGTTACCACTGTGCAGGCTGCTGGTGGTGGTGTAATGGTGTGAGGGATTTTTTCTTGGCACACTTTAGGCCCCTTGGTGCCAATTGGGCATCATTTAAATGCCACGGTCTACCTGAGCATTGTTTCTGACCATGTCCATCGCTTTATGACCACCATGTGCTACTTGCAGCAGGATAATGCACCATGTCACAAAGCTCGAATCATTTCAAATTGGTTTCTTGAACATGACAATGAGTTCACTGTACTAAAATGGCCCCCACAGTCACCAGATCTCAACCCAATAGAGAATCTTTGGGATGTGGTGGAATGGGATCTTCGTGCCCTGGATGTGCATCCCACAAATCTCCATCATTTGCAAGATGCTATCCTATCAATATGGGCCAACATTTCTAAAGAATGCTTTCACCACCTTTTTGAATCGATGCCACGTAGAATTAAGGCAGTTCTGAAGGCGAACGGGTATTAAAAAACACAGTATTAATATGGTGTTCCTAATAATCCTGTAGCTGAGTGTTATTGTATATACACTGAACAAAATTATAAACACAACAATTTTGTTAATACCTTTTATAATGTAATAATACTAGCATACACTCGAAATGTTTATATTGCCAATATTGTGCAGCCCTTCTGCTGTAGACGATGTGGTTTAAAACTCCTGAAACGTTGCCCAGCACCTCTTTGTATATGTACTTTAGCAGGAGTCACACCAAAGATCTACAATGAAAGTTGCGTCAAAACTGAGAACGAGCTGACAAACACACAACAACCCACGAAGACAATGGCAACTGGAAGTAACTTAAATTGACAGCAGATAAAACCGTGATATAATCCGAACCATGAAAAATGTGAACCATCTCAACCTTAATAAGAACCATTTTTGGCAGAATATTTCCATAAAGACCCTTTGACATCTGAAAACATTTCTGTTTCACAAGGTTTTTTGTAGAGAAAAATGTCCTTTACATTATAAAAGGTACAAACCTTTGAATAATCGGTTCTTTAAGGAACCCAAAATGGTTCTGACAACCTTTTAGCACCTTTACATTTAAGAGTGTAAAGGTGTTTTCACACCTGCCTCGTTTAGTTTGGTTGAATCGTACCAGAGTTCGATTGCTCAGTTGGTGCGGTTCATTTGTGCAGTTGAGAATGCAGCAATCGAACTCTGGTGCTTATCCAAAGCGGACCAAACAAGCGGACCCCAAACGAACTCTAAAGCGGTTCGTTTGTGATGAGAACACGATCAGAGATCTAACCGACCTAACTACAAAAAAAGTACTGTGCATTTTGGACTAAACCAGCTGTCGTAGTCAGCTGTGCAGTGCATTATCGGATGAGGAAGTGTTTTCTGACAGTTTCTATTAGCAATATTAGCACAAATTACAGATCTTGGACATACCTGGAGGTGTGGGCGGAGCCTCAGAAATTTGGTGTCTTTGCCGTTTGTAGCGCATTAAAGCGTTGTTTTCAAGCCGCATCCGCAATTTATTCTGAAAATGAACGGTTTGTATAGAGTGCTGTATACAAACGATGTATAACAATCACAGAGACATAATTACAGCGCGCAGCCGTCTGTCCATGGTGTCCAGAGGCGTCATGCCCATTCAAACTGAGGGGGCACTTGCCCCCTTGGTTTTTTGAGCCTCAAAATCAAAGAAGCGTCCATTAATCTGTTATTTGTCTTTTAATCTGTTTAATATGCACAATATTATTAATTATGTGCTGCATCCTTGTCACTTTTCGGAGATTTTCGCCGTTTTGATAGTGTTTTGATCGTGTTACATTACTTTATGCTGGCGGCAGGCGCTGCATTCAGCGCAGTCAATGATGTCATCAACGTCTGAGCGCGTTCACGAGCTCTTTGCTGTTGCTGCTGCATTTTGCTATCTGAGGAATTAAAACGTGGAAGAAACGTTCACAACATTTCCAAACCACAGTACGGTAATGTGCAGTTAACCTCATCTGTGTAGAAATTGTATGGTTTAAAATGTGACCGTCTCAACGTTATATTAGTAGAGATTTTAGATTCATCATCTTGGTACAACGCCAAAGTTCGCCAAAGTTCACGGGGACGCGGAATATCACACATGTTCACATGAGGTAAAGTTGAATGCAAAAATCAATTTCTCTAATAATTTTATCTAAACATTTTTTGAATCATTATTGAACATTAAAATCAATCTGGCTATAACTTATGTAATTTTCGTTGTTTATAAACTTTATGGATTTAAAATTACATTAATTTTATAGGATTATGCAGTTGTTGTGCAAAATGTATTGACACAATTAAACAAGTCATTAAACAAAACGTGAATAAACAAAACATGCCGTTCCAGATGTAAATGCCAATATGTCATTATTCCGATTGAATAGTATTTGATATGAAAGTTAGTCAACACTTTTATTTTGGAGGTTTTTGTCATGAAGGCTCAAAATAGTGCCATGGAAAAGACTGAAAGCTTTATAATATTTCGTTTGATGTCCGTGTATGCATACATTTCTGTATCTGTGCACACTGTGCCCCCTTAAAAAAAATTGGTGCACGACGCCCCTGATGGTGTCTGCTGTATTTTCCTTCTTATTGCTTCTGGGATTCTGTTGGAATTCCGCGCACTTTGATTCTGACCAATCGAGAAGCAGTTTAGGAAATACGTTCAAATACACGTGGCCAATGAGTGATGTGGATCTTATCACATGACAGAATGTTGGTTCGTTTCAACTGGTGCGGATCAGAGCAATCAGTGTGGTGTGAAAAGGACCCAAAACTGCTAAAAAAAAGTTACAATGTATCATTTTTTGCTTTTGGTCCGGACCAAATGAACCGAATTACAGATGTGAAAACACCCTAACTCTGTATAAAGTTAAACTGGAATATTTGATGCAACCTCTAGCAAAAAACTTGGTGACTTATTACACTGTATCAGGAAAAGACTTTCATAATATAACACACCATATTCTTCATTAACTTCTTTTGTTTTTATTTTCAATGGGTGTCTGTGAGCCAGCAGGGGTGGTGTGCACAGGGGCGGTGAGAAAACACAAGCAGGGTCATGAGGCAGCTCTGTTCCTTTAACTTCTCACCACGGTACATAGTTTTGACTC
The DNA here is from genome assembly GCF_030506205.2 of Paramisgurnus dabryanus. NCBI lineage: Eukaryota > Metazoa > Chordata > Actinopteri > Cypriniformes > Cobitidae > Paramisgurnus > Paramisgurnus dabryanus. The sequence goes on from NC_133357.1 coordinate 25,004,518, forward strand.
ACTTCCCTCATTGCCCCACCCCAGAGATTCTGTGCTCAGATCTGACACAGACCCCTCCACCATTAGATGTGTTAGAACAGAATAAGCCGTTAGCTTTTACACGTCCACATTTCTGCTAAGCTTTTGTCCAGACTCACTCCAAAGATCACGACAGGTAAGATTTTAACTTGGCTTTCTTGTCACACCCACTTCGTTTCCTCTTTCTCCGGCATGTTGATACTTTTAGACTTTCAGAACACGCATGAACCGCACACAAGTTTAGAGCCATGTTTTTTTTCTGAAATCAAATATTTTTATAAGTTCAAATGGAAATATGTTTGGCATGCATGAAACTTACTGAAGCAAAACTTACAAATCTTTACTTATTTAGATTTATGCATTTTGGCAAATGCTTTTCAAAAGCGACTTACGGTGCATTACACAGGAAACATTTGTGTATCAGTATGTGTTTTCCCTGGGTTTAAACCCATGATTTTTTTGTGCTGCTAATGCAATACTCTACCATCAAGGAGCACTTAGGTAGATGAAGAGTAATGTTGCATATACCGTTAGATTTTTTTTACTTACTTAAAGTTACAAACTAATGACTTTTCTTATCTGGAATCAGGAATGTGACCTGTCCAGTCTTGTTGAAGAGACTAGAAGAATAACAGGATCTTATTTTATTTCAAAAAACAGACTCCATTTTGATTTTTAAATATAGTGGCTTTGTTTTTTCAAATCTCCTTATACGTGTACAAAGGGAGTAACTCGGTACACGCTGTGATAAATTCATTGAGGAGGTTGGCAACACCCCCACATTGTGACTTTGGCTTCAGCCACATAGAAATGACCTTTTGCAAAAACATCAAGAAAGCACACTTTTGCAACCAAGTTTAAATGACCATTAAAGGTCTTTTAGCAGTCTCATGTACAAAAAATGCCATTTCTAAAGAAAGTGGCTGTGAAAATGTTACTCAATACAATGGTGTTTCCTCACATCCTCGATGACCCACCATGTTTAGTGTTTAGACTAGACAGCCGAACTATGCAGGAATGTCTCAAACACGTCCAGTAAGACCTTTTATGGACAAAATCAATGAGACATTTCCCCGCAATTACAGCAGATTAGACGAGAATAAACTATTTTGTGAGATATGCAGGCCTACTGTTGGCAGCATTTTGTTTTTGATGTCCCATTGCAAGCTCTGGATCGTAAAATGCTGAATGATGAGAGAACAGTTTTGAGACAGGAGAACATAGAAGTGTGCCAAAGCAGCCGAGTTCAAGCTGTACTCTGGAAACAGAGCAAGTATGTGCTTTTGAATGACCAAATGTGCTTTTATATCTGTTTCTAATCAATTTTTGCTTAAGCATACTTTAATAATGAGAGAGATTTTTGGCAGTATGAATATCACATGCCGTTTATCACCTTAATAATTATTTTTTCCATTTATTTATGCTTTATAAAAGTATGATGCATGATGTTTCACCATAAATGACATTTCTTCATATGTTTTAGTATGTCAATTGTAAATATTAGTATAGCATTAGAAATGAGGAGAGACTTTTGCATGAAGGAGTCTTACAATAACTTTATACACGTGGGTTAATTTTAACCCATAGTTGGGTCAAAAAGGGTTATATTTACCCAGGCTGGGTTGTTTAGCCCAGAATGCCGTGTTGTTTTAACCCATGGTAGGGTCAAATATATAATGTTTTAGTTAATTTAACCAAACGGATGGGTTTGTCCTTGTTAACCCAACTATGGGTTAAATATAACCAAGCATTTTTATAGTGTACTGTATATAAACATACAATGTGCAAAACAACCCATTCTCATGCATATAAATTGCACGCAATGTAAAGAAGCTGTGCAGTACATACGCCAATCCAATTTTGCATGGATATGTGATATGCCAGTCCTTCCCTTTCACTTGAAGGAACACTCTACTTTTTTTGGAAAATATGCTTTTTTCCAGCTCCCCTAGAGTTAAACTTTTGATTTTTACTGTTTTGGAATCCATTCAGTTCATCTCTGGGTCTGGAGCTACCACTTTTAGCATAGCTTAGCACAATCCACTGAATTTGATCAGACCATTAGCATCACACTAAAAAACCCAAAGAGTTTCAAAACTTTTCCTATTTAAAACTTGACTCTTCTGTAGTAACATGGTATACTAGGACAGACAGAAAATTTAAAGTTGCAATTTTCTAGGCAGATATGGTTAGGAACTATACTCTCATTCTGGCCTAATAATCAAGGACTTTGCTGCCGTAACATGGCTGCAGTAGGTGCAATGATATTACGCAGCGCCCTTAAAATAGTCCCCTTGGTAACTTTCAATAGCAGGGGACTATTTTTGGGCAGTGCATAATATCATTGCACCTCCTGCACCCGTTACAGCAGCAAAGTCCTTGATTATTATGCCAGAATGAGAGTATAGTTCCTAGCCATATCTGCCTAGAAAATCGCAACTTTAATTTTCCGTTGGTCTGAGTACACGATGTAACTACAGAAGAGTCAAGTTTTAAACAGGAAAAATATTGAAACTCTTTGTTTATTTTTTTGGCGCGATGCTAATGGTCTAATCAGATTCAATGGATTGTACTATTCTATGCTAAAAGTGGTACCGACACACCCGGAGATCAGCTGAATGGATTTCAAAACGGTAAGAATCAAATGTTTAACTCTAGGTGAGATGGAAAATTAGCATATTTTCAAAAAAAGTGGAGTGTCTCTTTAAGTGAACTGGAAGGGCTGGCGTATCATATACACGCAAAAATTGGAATTTGGCATATGTATTGCACAACTTTTCACATTGCGTAAAATTTATATGCATTTCATGAGAATAGGTTGTGTAAAACATGCACATGGCATAACATATTCAAAGATGAACCTACTTAAGTGTGTGATGGTGTTTTGCAGGATGCCTCTTGGAGGAGGAAATAAATGTGGCTGCTGTCAGAAAACCGTCTACTTTGCAGAGGAAGTTCAATGTGAAGGGCGGAGCTTCCACAGATCCTGTTTCCTGTGCAGTAAATCCTCTTCATTTTCCTGTTTTACAATAACACTACATAAGATGTGCATCCAAACAATACTTCAGTCTCTCCAAACTAATGTTTTTTTAGTCAGTTTGTTAAACAAAACTACCCAAGGGCAGACACAATTGGGTAACTGTTTAAATCTGTTATCATAGGTGGAGGGTGAGCCAACTCCTCATGAGTTTCCTCTTTTAACAAATGTAAAATTATTTCCTGGCAGCAATAACAGTTTAAAAGTGTCATTTATTAACAACAGCATACACACTTCTGGGAAATATTTTGTTATAAAAGCTGATACGTTCACAAACCACTGTTCATTTTAACAAAAATGCAAGTAAACTACTTTATGTGTGGTTTGGCATGGGGCAGGCATTGTATGTAATAAATAACTATAGCCTTACCTAATGGAGCAAAATCCTGCGTTGTTTTGACGATGACGGCTGGACTAACTGTTAACACCTGTGAACGCCTCGAGTTCTCAAAGTTTTTGCCAGAATTAGCTCGTGGATTATGCTGCGTTCCAGGCAACCCGTAACCCGTAACTCACGAGTTCAAAACCACGCCTCACGACTCTGAACTGGGAGTACATCGATCTAGTACGAGTTCACGGGTGGGAAGTCACGGGTTTGACTGCCGTTCCAGTGCACTTTCACCGGTAGAAGGTTGTAAAAACACGAGTTACGGGCTGCCTGGAACGCATAAGGTCGTGAGTCGTGGTTTTGAAGTCGTAACTCACGGGTTTAAAAACCTGCCTGGAACGCACCATTATTACTGTTGTTCAGGTCGTTGGAGCATGATAAACTTGTTCGACTTCATGCAGCGCCGCAAGAACCGACAGGCGGATGACGTCAAGGTACCGCGAGAGCGATTCGAGATCTTACAGAAGAGGTGTAATTTCCGAACAGCTCTCGCGGTACTTTGACGAGTATTTGGGGCGCCGCATGAAGTCGAATAAGCCTTGTCCTAAAAATGTTCTTATGTCAACTTGCTATATTCGCTGCTAGACCCAAAGCAGCCTAATGTAACACACATTATAAACCCGCGTTTTTATGCGAGTCAGTTGTCATTAAATATTTTACATTTATTTTATACATTATACATTTTTAAAATCATACATCTATTATTTATTTTAATTTATTAATTGTATCGCTTTCAGTTATTTAAAAACATTTTAGTAAAATAATAAAAACATTCCTGCATAAAGATGTAAATACGGTTCTGGTCAGACAGTACACAGTTAGCAAAATCCTGAGAAATGTTGGTTTAGGGTTGAAGGATTTGATATGGCGAGGATTCACGATATTTTGGGCGTAGCTGTATACCTTCTAGCCACATCCTGGAATTACGTTGCCCACAGGTAATCTGCGTTTTCACGTCGTTTAAATTTGAGGCAGATAAACTATATAACTATAGATTTTAAACCACTAGCTGTAAGCATCTAAGTCCATTCAAGTCCGTGGCCAAGGGAAGGCTGAACTGTTCGGCCGCCGTTTCTAAATCCGAAGGCTGCAGCCTGCGGAGGTCGCAATTTTAGGATGCATACGTCATTAAGACTGTCTGTTTTTAAAATATTTACAATTACAAAGTTGACTACTATTCTTACTGAATCGTTAATTTTTGTAATATGCTAATGATTTGCAATACTCAGTTAACTTAAATAAACCAGGCTTAATGACGTATGCAGCCTGCTGCATACCGTATGAGACCTCTGGAGGCTGCAGCCTTTGGATTAACAATTGCCTTTGTTTTTCATAATTTGTTCTCTGGTTCCCCCTGCTGTCTGAGTTTATAAATCACCTCAAGTAAGATCTATCTAATATAGTCCAGTCTGCAAAAAATACATTAAAAAGCCTAATATAATTACAAATATAAATACTGTAGAGATGTAGGCTACCTATAGCGACTGCATGTGCTGGAGATAGCAATTCAAATGCATTAAATTACTACAGCAGACTCGACCAGATTGACCTTTAACAAGCTTTCATATGAGATCATTGTAGAAATAACAAATAAAAAACTGTCATGGGACAGAGGTGAGGGATGGCTGTATATAGCCTACAGAATTCTTCTCGGTGATTGGTTGCATGACCACGCTCCTCCCGAACTTAGTTAAATAAACTTCATTTAAAAATACCACAAAGTGTTTTAGACATCTAGCTCTGTGTAATCCTTTTTAAAACACAAAATATATCAAAATCTGTTAAAGCATTTCAGTTCAGCAAGTTACACTCTTGAATCTCCTTTACCCTTGGCTGTTTTTCACTGTACTAAAGTATACTCATATTATATATATGTTATATTAAAAAGAAAAAAAAACATTTTACCCTTTCTTACTGTTTCAGTGGTCTGCAGGAAAAATCTCGACAGCACTACTGTGGCCACCCATGAGAACGAGGTCTATTGCAAGTCCTGTTACGGCAAAAAATACGGGCCCAAGGGTTATGGATACGGCGCTGGTGCAGGAACTCTAAGCATGGACAAAGGAGAGTCCCTGGGCATTCAATCTCAGGAGTAATAACCCACTCTACTGCATTTTGGTTCTTCAAACATGCATGCTTTATACTTAATAATGCTACAGTTCTTTCTGACTCTCTGTGTCTCTTGACCGCAGACCTCAACCACACCAGCCGACCAATAACCCCAACACATCCAAGTTTGCTCAAAAGTTTGGGAGCTCCGATGTGTGTCCACGTTGCAGTAAGGCCGTTTATGCTGCCGAGAAAGTCATAGGGGCAGGAAATGTATGTGAAAAGCAGAAATGACATGCATGTAGTTATAAATAAGGCTCTGTCTTGAATGCAACCAATGGCTTTAATGGCAAGGCTGCAAGTGCACATGAAATACAGTACATCATTTGGGACAGGGCCTGAAACCCCATAAATGTGTTTTAACGATGAACTGTTGTTTTTCATTTTTAGGCATGGCATAGGGGTTGTTTCCGGTGTGCCAAGTGCGGTAAAGGGCTCGAGTCCACAACTTTAGCTGACAAGGATGGAGAAATCTTTTGTAAAGGTATCCATACAATATAAGTCTTGTCTTTAACATTATTCGTATTCTTCTAAGTGTCGACCTCTAAACACTTACCATTGCTCCCCAGCTTGCTATGCAAAAAGCTTTGGACCGAAGGGTTTTGGATACGGTCAAGGGGCCGGCGCGCTGTCACACACTCAATAGACCGGCAACACACAAGTCACATTCCTAATTCCTGTACAAGCCTGCACGGTCACCTGCTCACGTGCAGTTGTGAGTGACTGCATGTCAATGTCAGGAAACTGAGAAAAATTGACACATTCCACATTTCAAAGACATCATAAACGTCTCGGCTTAAATCTCCAACATAACCAAACACTTGGAAGAACATCAACTATGTTAACAAAGCATGGGATTAACACTTAATCTACTCACTTAAAATGATCACTTTAAGTGGCACAGATTTAGTGCAATTTGAGCTCTGCTTTCTCTTCATAGATGTGCTGTTTGTTCTTTATAATGGATTGACATGTCACACGTTTAAGCTTAATCACTGTAAAGAATGTTCCATTATTTCAAATATGCAAGATTTTCAAGCATTCCTTGGCTAAAGATGCACCCGTCACAGAGTCAGACACACGCCATCACCCAATAAACCCGACCCTCTTTAATCACCAACACATGCATGTCCTCATCACCACCTCCTTTGTGGTGCCGCCACCATTCCTCACTTCTTCTTCTGGTCTTGCACTTACCTGCATGATGGATTCCTAGTTTACTCACCTGTGTGCTCTTCCTCAGCTCAGGATCTACCCGTTTTCCAGTGCCACCATACAATCTATTACTCCAAAGACAAAGACTGTTTTATATAAGTCACCCAGGACTTTGCTTGCAAAGTTATTTACCTGTCTGATGTTCTATACTTCAATAAACTTTGATATATTTAAATTTCCCTTATCTGTTATCTTCTGTGACGTGACAGAACCAAGGTTAACCTTTTTATTTTACTGTCAATTGAACAATCACATACAGTATATTGAGGGGTGAAAACCAGAGGGGCGTAAGTGACATTTGACCAACTTTACAGAAGGGCCAGATCAAAAATATTATCATAGTTTGATCTAACTTTTATTTTCATCAGACGCACACGCGGTGTCACGGTTACGTGTCTGGATGGAACTTAACTTCCGATCTCTGTTTGTTTATGCTTACTGGTCTGGCAAGTGGCTAAACTAAACTAATACCTCGTTGAAATAACAAATGTTTTGGTTTCGAGACCGCGATCATGGATCACTGCTATGTGAAATAAGGTTTGGCAGCCGATTTGTAGTTAAGGTCGTTTTATTTAGTACACATTTTACAGTGTAGTTTTTGATACATTTTAGCTATGATTTAAACCAAGGTAATCTACTTGTTTATTTAGCTTGTTATCAGAAATAAACTAGCCTACTCTAAAAGGACTGTTTTTATTGAATCTTTGCCGGAGTTTACCGGATGTTACACTTGTTCCACGAAAGTCATTTACGCTCTTCTGGTTCTTACTCCTCCATACGCATTTTGATCATACTGTAATGAGATCAAATCTACATTCAATTTATTTATTTTTATACATTTTTAGGTTTTCTGTTCCTTTCAATTTGATATTCAGTTATCTTTATACACTCTTAAAAAAATGGTAATGAAAATTCTCCTCTTAAATGTGAAAAAAAAATTGGTTTGTATGATGTCATTTGAAAACATGTGCAGAATAGTACATGAAGAGATGTTTGTAACTGTATGCTGCTTATTTTTGCATTTATACTCTTACTTTGCATTTACTTTTTTTTATCAAAATGTTTCATGACACCTCATAAGTCTAATTTCGCAAGAATCACCCAGCAGTTGGTTTAAATTAATCCATAAAATGACTATATTTGACCCAACAATTGGTTGAAACAACCCAGACTAGGTTAAAGGTGCTGTGTGTAGATTTTAGCACATCTAGTGGTGATTGCGAATTGTAACCAACAGCTCAGCTCACTCCTCTCTTTCAAAAAGCATATACAAAAGCCAGGGGCGTCGGACTGGGGGTAAAACCTGTACTGATTACCAGGGCCCCAAAGGAAGAGAGGGCCCTTGAAAAGTCTGAAATATATAATGGGGGTGGGGCATGGGGGCCCATCAGAACTGCCTATGCATAGGGCTCGAGGTCTTCTTCATCGCCCCTGACAAAAGCTACAGTAGCCACCACAGGACATGTCATCATCTCGTAAAGTTAACAGTAATTGCTATTCTATGAACCCCGGCACGTCACCCCTTGGACAATAGAAAACAAGACAAGACACACACACCGTGATCAAGGTTTTGTAATTCATCTGCTGAGTTTATAAACCATACTCACAGGTTATTAAACTGTTCCCTCAGTTTTTGCAATCCGTACCCACAAATTCATAAACTCTGCGCATGCTTTCACAATCCGTCCCCATGGTTTTGCAAACTGTACACTACGTATTTGAATCGCTCCCTCATTTTAGAAATTGCTTTGTTGCTTTTATTCATGCTTTCCAAACTTCCTATTCTTCCTAGATACTCCTCCTTTGTTTATCTGTCGTTAAACGATGCTCAGGTTGATTGTTAATATTTGTCTCACACTACCTCCAATGTGATTGGACGGCTGACTGAGAAGTGACATTGACGAGCTGACATTTTTCAACTCTCAGAGTGTTGGCGCTCAGCAGCACAGAGAAAAACCTGCCAGCTGCTTGCATTTTTGAAAAGCGCTGCGCTTCCATTGGAAACAATTGAAAAAATACACTGCCACTGGCGTTAATGCCTTGGTGTGCACGCTCCCTTACCCTACAGTCACATTAGCTACAAAAGTGAACGACACCGAGCGACACGCACTCGCTTGATGGGCGTTCCTTGGCTGGTTTCTCAAAGCGGTATCAAAAGTCACTTTAGAGGTATTGTTAAGTTACAAGAACGGTGTTTTTGGATTTAAAAGTATTTATTTCTCGATAAAAGTAACAAAATATATGAGATAAAATGCCAAACTTATCAGATATATACATAAATACGCATTTTCCGCCATCTTGAATTATTTTCTCAGACTCGACCACAGACCTACGTCACGCTGCTCCTTCACTCTGATTGGCAGTCGCTTTGTCGCATCGCTCAGCATTTGCATAAAATAGCCTGCTTGTCTATTTTGGCCCCGCCTTGCTCGCGCAGCGGCGAGCTCGTCGCTTGCAAACGGCCACTTCCATTGAAAATGAATGGTAGCCTGTCGCTCTGTCTCTGTCGCTTGTAGCTAATGTGACTGGGGGGTGAGTGTGATGCTGAACATGTAAAGAGACGCAAATACGTTCACTTTTTATCTGTTCTCCTTATAAATAAATAAATGCACATTCTAGCTTATACTGTATGCTTAGTGCTTACCCCTTTAAGTTCATGATTGAAAATAAAAATGTGACCGAAAACAAAAGCTATTAAATATCTTCTTATCATTAAAGTATGAAAATTAAAATGGCTGGTTGTAAATGATAATGATGGAATTTTCACATCCCTGTATGTAAAAGTGATGGACAATGGTCTAAGCCAAGGCATCCTCTGATATGTGTGCTTTGTAGAGTTAAATCCTGATTAAATCCTACAGGCGCCCCTGTTTATAGTTAGTATGCCTTTACTTGTTGTCGAATATCTTATTTTTGGAAATGTATTGTCTGTTAATTCCACATGCAACGGTATTTTTTTTACATTTGTTACATTGACACAGTAATGTAACAGTAAGTTTTAAGGACTGAACATGAAAATAGAAAAGATCTTCTGTTTACATAATCTGGATGACATGAAATCATTTTCAGGTTAAAAACATTATATTTATATTTTATATTTATGCATCTGGCAGATGCTTTTATCCAAAGCGACTTACAGTGCATTACAAGCAATACATTTTATCAGTATTTGTGTTTCCTGCGTTCGAATCCATGAGCTTATCAGGTTCATGAAAATCCTGTTGTCAAAAATGAAATAAGTTCATGACCTAATAATCCTACTATGTCAAAAATGTCCTGTGACTCATATTCCGTTTCAGTATGACTGAAAGATACCCAGTCTGATACTTATGGTCATGTCACTTCCCTTCGGGAAGTCCCTGAAAGAAATTCAGCTCTATCATTGGTGGAGAACATTAAGTTGTTCTAAGAAACTGCTTTCCATATTTATAGTCTCACCCTTGCTACTAAAAGATTATCAAGCCATACAAATAGTGCTTCATGGTGAGCAGTGCTGATGGCAAGCTGGCCGGGTATCAACTATGGTTAAACAAAATAAGGATATGAGTACTGCCCAAATGTCAATGGCAGATATCACATCCACAACAGCCTAAAACTAAAACAGCCTAAAACATTTGTATACTGTCTTTCTATCAACCTAATATATTTTGAGTTTTATTAACGTCACCAAACTACTGAGAAAGAATTGACTTACTTTCGCAACAGACCAATCATCACCAAGCACTACAGAGTACTCTATGTACCATGCTGACCTGTTTTCAATGCATCTAGATCTGATCTGATGAATTGTTAAATATCCGCTTATATAGATATTATAATTATAATAAAAAGAGAAAATAAAAAGATGAGCACAACATTTCGAAATCTGCATGTGTCACCTTACATATTTGTACTGATAATTCTTGAATGGCAGACAGCACAAAGGAATTTCACAGTGTTTCATCAGTGTGATCATACTTTAGGCAGTGTGCAAGTCAAATTATTCATTAGCATAACTCAGCTGACCTTACTTGGACCACACTGTACGTCTCTCACCAGGTGAGGAAGGCCCAACAAAGGTTTTCCAGAAGTTTCTCCCTCCATACTTGATCTTTCCAACCAACTTCTGTTCTTTTAGTTATGTCTCATCCCTCGCTTTGTAGTTATGGCTTTTATTTCTTTGCCTATTAAGACACTTTATCCTTGTGAGAGCTGCTAAATTGTATTTAATTGTTTGACAGTAAGGATCACTGGGGCGGTACCCTATCAAAAAGTACACCTAAAAGTTCATAATAGTGGAGCCAATGGTGTAGTGGACAGTGCTCCGACACATGGTGCAGACGCACTTCTGGCGACCCGAGTTCGAATCCCGGCTCGAGGTCCTTTGCCAATCCCATACCCCTCTCTCCACCCTATACTTTCCTGTCGTCTCCTTAATCACTGTCTATCTATTAAAGGCAAAAATATAATAATAATAAAAAAAAAGTTCATAATAGTACCTCGATGTACATATTGCAACAGAGTGCATATTAATACATCAAAGATACACATTGGTACCAAATGTATACATATCTGTACCTAAATTATTATTAATATTAATATAAGGACCTTTTAAAAAGGTTACTACCCCACTGACAGATAGGGACCATTTTGACACATTTTTCTGGTGGTCTAGTCCAGTCCAGTCCAGCCAGTCCAGTTGCAGTCCAGTCACAGTCTAGTCTAGTCTTATCGCAGTCTAGTCTTGTGACAGTCTAGTCGCAGCCTAGTCTCAGTCTAGTTTGGTCTTAGTCTATATTCTAGTATAGTCTCAGTCTATTCTAGTCTCAGTCTAGTCTATATTCTAGTCTAGATTCAGTATAGTCTAGATTTTAGTTTAGATTCAGTATAGTCTATATTCTAGTCTAGATTCAGTTTAGTCTACATTCTAGTCTAGATTCAGTATAGTCTATATTCTAGTATAGATTCAGTATGGTCTACATTCTAGTCTAGATTCAGTATAGTCTACATTTTAGTCTAGATTCAGTATAGTCTACATTCTAGTCTAGATACAGTATAGTCTAGATTCTAGTCTAGATTCAGTATAGTCTACTTTCTGGCCTAGATTCAGTAGAGTCTATTTTTAGTCTAGATTCAGTATAGTCTATTTTCTAGTCTAGATTCAGTATAGTCTATAATCTAAACTAGATTCAGTTGAGTCTATTTTCAAGTCTAGATTCAGTATAGTCTATATTCTAGACTAGATTCAGTAGAGTCTATTTTTAGTCTAGATTCAGTATAGTCTATATTCTAGTCTAGATTCAGTATAGTCTATATTCTAGACTAGATTCAGTAGAGTCTATTTTTAGTCTAGATTCAGTATAGTCTATATTCTAGTCTAGATTCAGTAGAGCCTATTTTCTAGTCTAGATTCAGTAGAGTCTATTTTCTAGTCTAGATTCAGTATAATCTATATTCTAGTCTAGATTCAGTATAGTCTAGATTCTAGTCTAGATTCAGTATAGTCTATATTCTAGTCAAGATTCAGTATAGTCTAGATTCAGTATAGTCTATATTCTAGTCTAGATTCAGTATAGTCTATATTCTAGTCTAGATTCAGTATAGTCTAGATTCTAGTCTAGATTCAGTAGAGTCTATATTCTAGTCTAGATTCAGTAGAGTCTAGATTCTAGTCTAGATTCAGTATGGTCTACATTCTAGTCTAGATTCAGTATAGTCTACATTTTAGTCTAGATTCAGTATAGTCTACATTCTAGTCTAGATACAGTATAGTCTAGATTCTAGTCTAGATTCAGTATAGTCTACTTTCTGGCCTAGATTCAGTAGAGTCTATTTTTAGTCTAGATTCAGTATAGTCTATTTTCTAGTCTAGATTCAGTATAGTCTATAATCTAAACTAGATTCAGTTGAGTCTATTTTCAAGTCTAGATTCAGTATAGTCTATATTCTAGACTAGATTCAGTAGAGTCTATTTTTAGTCTAGATTCAGTATAGTCTATATTCTAGTCTAGATTCAGTATAGTCTATATTCTAGACTAGATTCAGTAGAGTCTATTTTTAGTCTAGATTCAGTATAGTCTATATTCTAGTCTAGATTCAGTAGAGCCTATTTTCTAGTCTAGATTCAGTATAGTCTACATTTTAGTCTAGATTCAGTATAGTCTACATTCTAGTCTAGATACAGTATAGTCTAGATTCTAATCTAGATTCAGTATAGTCTACTTTCTGGCCTAGATTCAGTAGAGTCTATTTTTAGTCTAGATTCAGTATAGTCTATTTTCTAGTCTAGATTCAGTATAGTCTATAATCTAAACTAGATTCAGTTGAGTCTATTTTCAAGTCTAGATACAGTATAGTCTATATTCTAGACTAGATTCAGTAGAGTCTATTTTTAGTCTAGATTCAGTATAGTCTATATTCTAGTCTAGATTCAGTATAGTCTATATTCTAGACTAGATTCAGTAGAGTCTATTTTTAGTCTAGATTCAGTATAGTCTATATTCTAGTCTAGATTCAGTAGAGCCTATTTTCTAGTCTAGATTCAGTAGAGTCTATTTTCTAGTCTAGATTCAGTATAGTCTATATTCTAGTCTAGATTCAGTATAGTCTAGATTCTAGTCTAGATTCAGTATAGTCTATATTCTAGTCGAGATTCAGTATAGTCTAGATTCAGTATAGTCTATATTCTAGTCTAGATTCAGTATAGTCTATATTCTAGTCTAGATTCAGTATAGTCTAGATTCTAGTCTAGATTCAGTAGAGTCTATATTCTAGTCTAGATTCAGTAGAGTCTAGATTCTAGTCTAGATTCAGTAGAGTCTATATTCTAGTCTAGATTCAGTAGAGTCTATATTCTAGTCTAGATTCAGTATAGTCTATATTCTAGTGTAGATTCAGTCTAGTCTATATTCTAGTCTATGTAGGTACCATTCATAACATGTTCTTTTATAATTTGTGTTAAATTTGTTTAGTAAATGTAAATTAAAAACTGTTTTCTCTACAAATTATTAATCTTTAAACTATCCATATGTATAACAGTGCTTAATAGAAACCCATGTCAATTGTTTTATGAGAGCAGATGACAGCTATTTTTATGCTGGCCATAACATGCCATGAGCATATGAGAAGGGTTTTAAATGTTAAGAAAGTGGAAAGATTGTCCTCTAGTGGACAGAATGCAAAATGTGGTCCTACAATATTTCAGTTATGAAAGGATCGCCTATTTCCCACCAGCAGTGGCTTTCATGGATGTTCATCATTCCATTTCTGTGTCATCAACAATATCTGATAGGTTTCGCTTTCTGTAATTCTTAAGAGGTGGAGATCCAACATCGAGACATGAAGTTGATATGTTTATTTTTGGCTGTCATCTTGGAAAGCATATTAGCCATATAAAGTACAGGCAAAAAAATTCCAATTAAAATTTAAGTAGAACTTTGAAAATGCTTTTGGTGATATCACATCTGTGCCCAAATTATTTTCACCCTCAGATGATAGTACATGAAGATATCTATTCTCTACTCCATTCTGTTTGTTTTAACTCTGTGACAATAACTTTTTTTGTTAAAGTTGCCTGTTAAAAAGATACAAAAAATATTTTATTTTTCCCCTTCAATTTTAAATATATTCAACTTGGATTTACAAGTCATTTCAACTTTGATATTTTATCCTAACAAATATGTTAGCCTACTTAAAAACCAGCAAGTATATCTGTAGTAAATTGTTAATTTTGTGCTAAATACAAGTGTAAAAGTTATACACAACAAATAAAAAAATAACAGTTGTACTTTAGTGCACTTGAAAAAACTGTACTAAATACCAGTAATAGGCTACATTAATAGATTTTTATTGGATTGAAATAAATAGCATAATGTCTCGGAATAGCACAGTCAAAAGTACACTTTGATGTTATTAAGTTTATTTTAAAAAGTAGGCCTACTAAAGAATTTTTTTTGTATATTAAGTACAATTGGTGCGTGAAAATAGTATAATGTGTACTAAAAGTGTATTCTAATAGGACCTATTAGGCCTACAATCGGTGACAATCATTTAAGATTTTAAGAACATAACAGCAGCAAACTCTTTCATTAAACTAAAATGAAACAAACAAACACCATTTCACCCAAAACGCACTCGGACGTTTGAATGTCATGAATGAATGAATGAATGCACACGCTTATGTTTATCAGTCGGCAGCAGCATTCCACTGTGTGCGAGTGTGCGGTTAAACTAGGGCTAATCCTCGTGTGACGTCACGAGGGGTGGGAGTGAGTCCTTCCTTCAGAAACACGAGAAGAGTCGCTTTCAGAGGAGCAAGTACCAACATGCCCGGATTATGGGACTTCCAAGTTGACTGTAGCAATAAATAAAAGTCGGAAATTGATCTTTAACCACAGAGGTGTCCGCCGGCACTGTAGTGACGATGTGTTATAAAACTGAACCGGTTTCTTGATACAATTACTTTCAACGGAAACATTTAGTGTTTAACTAAACGGCACAAATGAAGCCTTATATTCTGTAGGCGCACATCGGTTATGCGCGTTTGCGTAAAATATTTAAACGCTACGCGAAAACAGCATTGGACGCTTCACCTTTGGTCATTTCATGCCAGCCTTACGTTGTTTTTGTACATTTTTACACTTCACTCACCATGAGCCAGTGTAAAATCATGAAGGATGGTTATTTAGAAAAGAGGAGCAATGGACTTCTACAGCTGTGGAAGAAGAAGCGCTGCGTTTTGACCGAGGACGGAATCTGTCTGTATGACTGTAAAGGCGATAATGGAAAAGAGATGCGCTTCGAACAGATGAACACACTGGATTGCGTGGAGTATACGCGGGGTCTGGTGTACTTCACCATCGTGATGAGCGACGGTAAAGAGATTGACTTCAGATGCCAGCAGGAGGGAACGGCGTGGAACGCGGAGATTGCGCTCGCGCTGGTGCGCTTCAAAAACCGCGTCGCCGTTCAGACCGGCAGGAACAGACATATGTCACATCTGGGCAGCTGCGGGGAGGGAGATGTCGAGCTTTGAGGGTACGATGAACGGATTTTATATCTGCTATTTACCGCTTTGTAATGGTTGGTACTGAAAAAGCATTCAGGCGTTCTCTGAACTCTTAACAGCTGCTTTTCATTTAACCTTTTTTTAAAGACTGTGAGTCTTGACGCATGTGCCTTATTATCATTTGTAGGAAAATCACGACGAAATATTCGTTCACTGTCAAGTCACCTTTATTTTGAAATAAGTATAATACAGTTTGTTTCAAAGCAGCTTTAATTCTCTTAATATTAAAAGTGCATTTAAGGAAATCCCATAGCTTTGGTTATAAATGTATGTGTTGTAGGATAGTAAACAGTGCAACTGTATTGCTCTTAACCATAAGAAAGATGCAAAATTAGATTTTATACAGTTAACACTAACAAATTTTTGTTGCTCTTGAGACTTAAAGTCCCTATAAAATCAAAACTGACAATTCCTATTTTTTTATGGAATATTGCAGTTTTATTATAAACAATTATTCCATGTGGGTCATTATTAAAATAATTAAATAATGATCCTTCTCTGATGATGTCAGCCAGATGTTTTGGGTGGAGCATCCGTTAACCCCGCCCCTTCAACTTTCAGTCTGCTGCGAGTTCTATTTCTGGATGAAACGCCTAATTTTCTATATCTACTCAATTGATGATTAAAGGGATAGTTCGGCCAAAAACGATATTAAACCCATGATTTACTCACCCCCAAGCTGTCCGAGTAATATATGTCTATCGTTTTTCAGACAAACACATTTTCGGATATTTTAGAAAATGTTTAGATCTTTCAGTTGATTAAATGTAATGTTACGAGGTCCACGACCTTCAAGTCCAAAAAAAGTGCGTCCATCCTTCACAGGGTAATCCGCGCGGTGGTGTTGTAGAAATATCCATATTTAAAACTTTATAAACTAAAATCACTATCTTCCGGTAGCGCCATCTTAGTCGCGTCCGCATTCAGGATGAGAGCTTACGCAGCCTACGGAGGTTACTCTGCTGCTGCTCTGTCCCCCCGCCCTCCGAATTTGTCATACGTCACTAAGAAAAGTGCGTACACTACGCTAATACTCTCTCCTGAATACAGAGGAGTCTAAGATGGCGGCGCTACCGGAGGTATTTATTTACGTTAATAAAATTTTTAATATGGATATTTCTACAACAACACCGCGCGGATTACCCTCAGAAGACCTTTGTTTATCATCCTGGAGCCGTTTGGATTTATTTTGTGAAGGATGGACGCACTTTTTTTGGACTTGAAGGTCGTGGACCCCGTAACCTCACATTTAATTAACTGAAAGATCTAAAACATTTTCTAAAATATCCAAAAATATGTTTGTCTAAAAAACGATGGACATATGCAACTCGGACAGCTTGGGGGTGAGTAAATCATGGGTTTAATATCATTTTTGGCCGAACTATCCCTTTAAATGACTGAACCCACGTGCTCTGATTCTTTCCACAGCCATCACTTCAGTGAAGTTCATAAATCTTTAAACATCACACTAATGCACCATTGTTTCTCCTCAGCTCAGACCCAGACTGGACGAAAGAAGGACACAAAACCGAAGGCACCAAATGGAAACCTTATGTTAAGAAATCACCTGATGAAAGGTTTATACTAAACTAAGCACGGTAGACCACGGAGAAGACTCGTTTCCTTTCTTTTGTACTTTCACCATTTTTTAAAGTGATACACACACCTTTTTGCGTGTATACAGACAAAGTGGATAGAATTGTAGCCGTTGGTGTTAATCACCGTGGATAAGCTTTTGTACACAGTGGAGTGGCTTTACACGCACTTTTGTTGCTGAGGCCAATGGCAGTATTGAGAAACCCATTGGATTGCTCATCGCCATTATTCAACACGTTAATTTCACAATGCCTGAGTGTCATGCGTGGATATTGGTGAAGACGCATTTACCTTGAACTAAATGTACCAAATGGAGGACACTGTTTTGGACTTACACAGTATTATAAAGCATGATGCTGCTTTA
Source organism: Paramisgurnus dabryanus (assembly GCF_030506205.2). Taxonomy (NCBI): domain Eukaryota; kingdom Metazoa; phylum Chordata; class Actinopteri; order Cypriniformes; family Cobitidae; genus Paramisgurnus; species Paramisgurnus dabryanus. Next base: position 25,022,291 of record NC_133357.1, read on the forward strand.
AGAGACATTAACCATAGATGAAGTATGACTCACGGCCGCTGTGCTGAACTGTTTAACATTTCATAAAGAGAATCTGGTTTCATTCAGTTCTTCGAGGTTTTTAACACAGCAGGAAGACCAGACCGCCGTTTTCTGGAATGTATCCCATGGATGGATGGAAAACTGGGCGATGCTGTTTTTACTTTAAACACAGTTTCTTTATATTCTCTAGCTTTTGTAACCCAGGCAGCTGCCAAAGTTGGAAAATGACCTCCTGTTTCTTTATAGGAAATGAGTGTTTTTGAATAGTACACAAAAACATATGATGTCATAAGGTACACTTTGTTCAAACAGATGCTTGGTCAAATAAGGCACATTAGTGTGATTTTCTCTTAATGAAATTGCAAACGCCCAGGGCAACAGCTGGATGTTTGAAGCCCGGCGGCTAATAAGAAGCCCAGGAGAATAGTGTCTGCTTTAAATTCATGTGTTAAGTGCAGCAGTTATTTCCTCTCGTACCCGACTCTTAAACTCAAGTGCTTGTACGGCACATGCCCGGACAATGGCTTCACTGACTAATAGTGTCCCGCCTGTTCTGTTTGAGAAAAGTTGTCAAACAGGGCTTTTTTACCGACTGAGTAGGTTTTGTTATTGTGCTGTAAGTCTTACATCTTAGCATGCTCCTCGCATACAGTAGGTGTGCAATGGACGGTACACTCCTAAAAAACGGTTTGGGTTCTTCACAGAGATGCCATAGGAGAAACATTTTTGGTTTCAAAAGAACCTTTAATGTTTCCTTTTTATTATTTTTTAGTTTGTAGATCCTTTTGTGCAATAAATAGCTTCGTTGGATGTTAAAGGTTTTTTAATAAAGATCTTTATTTTTTAAGTATGTATTCTGAAACATACCGCAATCAGTTTGTTTTCACACTACCATAAAGTGCCGAAATTCTTAAAAATAAAGGTGCTTAGAAGGCTATGCCATAGAAGAACCATTTTGTTTTTAGTTCTTCCAAGAACTATTTCTTTCTTAAGCCGCCTTTCCACTGAACACGACAAATGACGGTTGATAATTTTCGTATCCGTTGTGAGCAAGCATTGGATCCGTTAAATCCATAAGTTTGAACTTGTGCGACTACACCGCATGCGATACGACGACCGGACGTGATGTATTTCAGTGTATTCCAATGAAATGAGGTGATTGATATAAAATAACTTTATATCAGTAACATTTGAACAATTAAAAAAACTATTAATATTAATTTAATATGTATACGTTATTGTTTTTATCTTGTCTCAATATGTTCTTTACAAAACATTTGTCATACTGTATATGCATAGCAGTTTATTGTTTCATTGATTTGCATTCATTTATCTTTTCCACAATGATAAATATTAGATTGAAACCATTTGTGCTGGAATGAGCTTCTCTCCCATTAGAATTAAACTGAATCTTCATTACGGCTGCCACTAGAGGGCGAACTCCAACAGTCGTGTCCGAATGTCGTGTACATTAGTGGAAAGGCGGCTTTATTCTTTAACAATCTGAAGAGCCTTTTTCACCACAAAGAACCTTTTTGGAAATGCAAAGGTTCTTCAGATGTTAACGGTTCTTTTTGGAACCATTTGGGCAAATATGGTTCTTCTATGCCATCGTGAAGCACCTTAATTTTAAAGAATGTAGATGTAAATAAATTAACAGATTTTGATCTGCCACACACACACAGTAGCGGTAGCAGTTCGTTAACATCAGTAAGTTAGTTTGTAATCGAGCACACATTGTACACTTGCCGGTGTGGTCCCACCTCCAGGCGGATTTAATGCCCTGGGCTGTGCCTGTGGTGTTGCAATAATAGGGAGATTGTGTGTATTGGAAAACCCCGGAGCCTCGGCTACTGAGAACGCTCTGTTTAAAAAGCCACAATCATGAGATGACTCAGCAGCCTGGCAGCAAAACCTCACCAAGACTTTTTTCTTACAGCTTGACCTTACTATATTTGTAAAACGGTCTTGTTATGTTGTGCAGTTTCAAAATAAAGTGCTCTTGTGAATGTCTTTGGGTGTGTGTATAGTGTTTAAATAGATCGGAATATATTAATTGGTCTCGGCAAGCTGCAAAGATGTAATTTGCTTTGTGACAAACCCTCTAGAAAAAGATAACAGCCATAAATGTACACCTGCTTTACAGTTGTATTGTCACAAATAAGTTGCGTAATTCTTCAAAGTGAATTTACTGCAACAGTTAAGCTTGATTTGCTTGAATCCATTAAGATGTGCTGTCTAAACAAGACTGGATATGATTTACCTCCTGTTTGGTACCCTGCTATACTATTGTAAATATTCCTGTTCCCGCAAGAAGACCAGAAAGTCAAAGATATAACGCAGACCAAATACAGAGATGTCATTAAAAATAACCTAGTCAAAAGATGACAATAATCCAATGAATGAAGCATAACATTTGGAGTTAGCCTACTGAGATATAAACCTGACTCAACTAGTTTTAAAGGAGTAGTTCACATGCCATCACAGATGTATAGGCCTACTGTCTGACTTCCTTTCCTAAACTAAACACAAACTTATTTATTTATTTTTTAATAAAAATATCTTGCACTTTTATTCTGTACAGTATAGCTGAAGCATCCAAATGATCTGAGAATTTTCGTATTCATTTGTCTTCTTTCAGTATTGCTAAATAATTATGTGAATGTGAAAAAAGTAATAAATGCTATTAGTACATAAAACATCACCGTTAAAGAAGAGGCAAGATAAATATCCAGTCTGAGCCTATACCAATCAATGAGAAAAAAAGTAGGCCTACATTATGTTAAAGGAAAACACCACAGTTTTTCAATATTTTACTATGTTCTTACCTCAATTTAGACGAATTAATACATCCCTATCTTTTTTCAATGCATGCTCTTAATCTTTGTACAGCACGTTGTGAATGTGTTAGCATTTAGCCTAGCCCCATTCATTCCTTAGGATCCAAACAGGGATGAACTTCCATGTTTTCTCTATTTAAAGACTGTTACATGAATACTTTCACGAGTAAGTATGGTGGCACAAAATAAAACTTTGACCCTGGGGCAATAACATCATCACTCCTGACTACTCCCCCTCTCGCTCAAACTTCCGTCAATATTACTGCGCCCGAGGTGGAAGTGCTGCAAACCAAGCGCTCTTCCGCCAAATAATATAGTTCTCACTTTTTATCTGCTTAAAACGGCACATTTTATTTTGTGCCACCATACTTACTCGTGTAACTACTCATGTAACAGTCTTTAAATAGAGAAAACATGGAAGTGTTTGGTGGCTTCTAAATTCATTCCTGTTTGGATCCTAAGGAAGGAATGGGGCTAGGCTAAACGCTAACACATTCTCGACGTGCTTTACAAAGATTAAGTGCACGCATTGAAAAAAGATAGGGATGTATCATTCCTCTAAGTTGAGGTATAAATATAGTAAAATATTGAAAAACAGTGGTGTTTTCCTTTGAACAACTTGCACATGTTACATACTGTGGTGCTAATTATTGCTATGAAAGTCATATAATTCATATCTGATAATATCAGTATACTGAGTTTGTTCTTTTACAAACTTTATTAATGGATTATTCCTGAATTTGTGGCATTTACAGTAAAAACCACACCATAAAACAAAGAGACCGTGTGCATACAACGCCTTAACAACACACTCTCTTCCTATTATATAATGCTTAGGTTTACATGTGGACATGTTGTGGCATCTTTTTTTTCCAAAGGTGTGGTTCACCGCTTTACAGTCACCACATATTGGCAGTCACAGTGGATACGCCTTTACTCTCCTACACACACGTGCACGCACACACACAAGGACGCACACACACACACACACATTCTGGTTTCCATGTTTTGTGGGGACATTTCATAGACGTAATGCATTTTATACCATACAAACTATATATTCTATTCCCTTCCCCTAACCCAAAACCTAACCCCAACCATCACAGAAACCTTTCTCCTACTTCACATTTTCAAGAAACATCATTCTGTTTGATTTATAAGCTTGTTTTTTCATGGGGACCTCAAAATGTCCCCACAAGGTCACAAATTTACTGGTATTCCTATCTTTGTGGGAACAATTGGTCCCCACAACATGATTATTACCAGGTACACACACACACACACACACACACACACACACACACACACACACACACACACACACACGGCAATAAGATAAGTATGATTTACAGCAGTTAGTCTGTCAGTAATGGATTCATTTTCAACAGCTGAACACTGATAATAAACACTGCTTAGTTCATCCTAACTAAGATTTTTGCTGTTAGCATTAGTGTTGCTGTGGGACAATAAGTACTTTTATTATTATTATCTACATTATGTCAGAAAACCTACGGAAGCAGAGTTAGGCTGTGTATATTTTGCTTGCCTCATGATCACGACTTAATTTCTCGTGATCTCAAGATAACAAAAGTTGTTTTCTTGTGATCTCGACTTAATTTTCTCATGATCTCGACATGACAAAAGTTGTATTCTTGTGAAGTGATTAAAGCTTATGTATAACATATTGTTTTGTTTGTAGACAGCAAAAGCATACTTAGCGAAATTAGCATGAACAAACGATAGAGGCCATGTACTATCATTTTTGCTTACGTGTTTTCTCGTGATCACAACTTAATTTCGCGTGATCAACATAGCCAAGTTTGTTTTCAGGTGATCATGATTTAATTGTCTGGTGATTTCGAGATAACTAAAGTTGTGTTCTTATTATCCTGACATAATTCAAATCCCATGCTGTAATTTCCTGTCCATAATATTTTGTGTATTTAGAAGTGGACTGCTGATATGAGTTGGGGTCTTCGCTGTCACCACAAGTGTAGTTAAAGGATTTGAGTCTGGTTTGTTTTGGATGAACTACAGTGATGGATACAAAAATTTTGGGTCATGTCTTGAGTTTTTGACTCGTTTAGAAGCGTCTCTTGACTGCTTTAGAATGGAAGTCAATGACCATGCACAAACATGTCATTAAAACAACACTTAACGTTCATTTTCAAAACTGTACTACTCACCGAGTGGTTCCTGGTGTTCGTTGATGATTAAAAACAAATATATTGGCGCAATGTATGATTTCAATCCGTGTTATTTGCTATAGTGGAACTATTTTTTCCGATACCTCACAACCGCGTATATACTTCCGCTCTATATTTGAGTCTGAAGCGTTAACACACTCCCGACCACTTGATGGCGACAACCACTTTGCCATACAAGTACGCTCGGTGTCTAGCGTATAGACAGTCACAATCGAGCTCAACTTCAAACCTAAAGCTGGTCACTGAGCCATCAAATATGGGAAAAATTTCTTCTGAGAGAAACCGAGCGAAAAAACTACAACCACATGTAAACAGACCCTTTTCTGTTTCCCGGCAGCGGAGTGATATATCAGCGAGCAATGAGTCTTCCAAGAGAAGTCAATGGAATTTTACAAAATGCCAAATAAAACACGACAGAAACTGTATTTCGCTACACAACTTGTTTTTAATCATCAACGAACACCACAAACCACTCGGTGAGTAGCACAGTTTTGAAAATGAACGTTAAGTGTTGTTTTAATGACATGTTTGTGCATGGCCATTGACTTCCATTCTGAAGCATTCAAGAGACGCTTCTAAACAAGTCAAAAAGTCAAGACACAACCCATTGTCAAAATTCCAGTGTCCATCACTGTAGTTCATCCAAAACAAACCAGAAATGAGACTCAAAGTATTAAATACCGGAATTATCCTTTAATAATTGCCAATAGACTTAATAATATTGGATTGATGTTCATGAATTCAGATACCGTCCTCTAAAATTATAATGTAGATGTTTCTATCCTCAATAGCATTCAACATTCTTTTAAATAAATGTTTAATTTAATAAACATAATTTTTTTTAAATAAGTGCATTATAGGTGACACCCACATGAACACAGTTGGTTTTGTGACTATTTGTTGACTAAAGTAATTTAATTTAAATGCTGTTAAAAGTAGAAACATGGATATTAAGGTGTAAATTTAGAGACGGTCCCCTAATTTCACGATTATTAAAAGATCAATTACTGACATAATTTTTTTCAGCATGAGCTAATCCCTGATCCAGGTAAAATCCAATTTGTTCATCCATGCTAATTTCGCTAAATATGCTTTTGCTGTCTACAAACAAAACAATACATTCTATTGAGTACACATTACCTTTTACTCTTTCCCCGTCATTGACAAGTTATCTTGTCAAGTTATCTTGTCAACACTTCCCTGCTAATGACAAGTTTTTATGGCAATCCATATTTCCGCTATTATCCACTAGGTGGCACTCTTAGGGGTTGTGAACACCAAAGCTTTTAAACTGAGCGTGGACAAACTGCTGAGCGCAGGCTTTCAACCTGGAAAAAAACGCTAGCTTCTGGCTTTTTTGAAAAATGCAGAGCTTCTATTGGAAACAATTGAAAACATACGCCAGCTGCGGGTGTAAAGACTTTGGTGTGCAAGCCCCCTTACCCAACTTATAAAACACTGATGCATCCACTGAAAACTCTGTTTATGTTTTGATAATCATTCTGAATTTGATCTCTAACAAAAGTCATTCACAAAAATACAATTATCTCAGATATCTGCTCCAAATTTGGTATTTTTGAAGAAACCTACCCATATTTGAGAGGTGATAAAAAGAGAACAAATTAAGATCTCTTGAGTAATAGCGTTTTGGACTGCATTTCCCATAAACCCTATTTAAGCTGCCCATGAACTTGAACTCTTTGCAAAAGTTGGTTCGTTACCGCCATAACATCAAAAGAAAAAGAAGAAGAACTCTTTGCAAAGTCTTGATTTGCCCCGGCTGTCAGTTCTGAGCATTTATCTGTCTGAGTTTACCCGGTTTGATTTTGATCTGTTTATCTGTTATTTAAGATTGTTTGCTGCCTGCCCTGACTTATTGCCTGCTTAATGACCAAGAGTATTGCCTTGCCCACGTTGTTGTATCTACTGGTGTTGACCCTGTTTTGTCTGACTTCGAGAGTTAATAAAAGCTTGCAAATGGATCCTCAGCGTCATGGTGCATCATTACAACTGGCAACTTAAAAAAAAAATGCTGGCTAGGAAAGAGTTAATCACATCACCAAAATACAATATTTATGTTGAGATCACGGGAAAACGGCTTTTGTTACCTCGAGATCACAAGAAATTAAGTCATGCGACAACAAGAAAAATAATAATACATGGCCTCTCTCGGCTTCCGTAGAAATCTCTGGCAACTTGATGAAACATTTAATTAAAATACTGAGATCAAATGGACAAAATGCATTTCAAAATGCTTTTCATGATAATCTTAGAAACTTAAAAGCTAAAATTAATGAATCAGATTGATTTAAGTTAAATCAAAACATAACAGAAACTAAATTACTGATTTGATGTATAGTCTTTCATGGCACAGCTCTGTCTCTCAAACACATTCCAGAAAGATCTGTAAGTCATTAACAGAAGCATGCAAGGCGCCGAGACTCTCTGTGTGTGTGTGTGTGTGTGTGTGTGTGTGTGTGTGTGTGTGTGTGTGTGTGTGTGTGTGTGTGTGTGTGTGTGTGTGTTAATATAGCAGATGAGTGTGAGACCCTGCAGCATATAAACAGAAAATAGATTCATCCCTAAAGAGCCCTGTACAATAAACAATGTCTCCATTTAATCCTTCAGAGAAAATCACTCTTGAGTTGTAACAGCTACTACACCTTTCCTTATTCTGATGACCACCCATTTGAAGGGGTTTACGTCTGTTTCTCTTACAGGGCTCACCTCTTTGACCTTCATGATGATTTTGGACGTGTTCCTCTCTTTCTCACACACTTTAACATGTAGATTAAAAAAACGTTTTTATAACTGTACGTTACTTGTTTATGTTTGTGTAGTAGTTTTGAGTAATATAATTAGAATAACTATATATGTAGTAAATGACATGCATGTAGATCTCCAGCAGTGGGCAGACTCAATCATCGTGAGGTGAACCTCAAGGACTTGATATGGTGATTATAACTGCTATACTAGTGCTACAAATAATAACATTGATAAGATTTCATTCACCTTTAAATAGCTAATAAATCTCCTGTCATAACCATTGGAAGAGAAATGCATTTTTTAAATTCATGACTCTAGCCGATCAGCAGGTGTCGCCATAGTCTTTAATAAGAGTCCATTGTAAACTTTATTTGTGGTGGCAATTGGTGTCCCTCTACTTTACAACAGTTATAATAAACTTTAAATACCAATAAATTATCAAATGTTTCCGTGTTTGTACTCTGTAGGATAAACACAATTCGTGCACTATTAACATTTTTTTTGTTTGTTTTGTTTTAAAATATATTTAGTAGAGTTTGAGAGATTGCATTTGTATGTATTAAATATGTATGTTCCCACCATACCTCAGAGGATATCATGGATTGTACTTGCAACAAAATAAAATTTTTAACACAAATGAAGTGGTTATATTGTGAATATAGATTTTATTTAACATGTACAATTTTATGAAATTGGTTGATCTGAGGGGTGCATGTTGTGTGCATTCTTTCTTATTAATTTTCTTAAAGTTAGCTACGTTTCTGACAATTCCATGTATCACACTTTAGTGTCTGTGGTGTTATTTTTATAACTTGCAGATTTTACATATTTTAATAATATTTTTTATAAATATATATTTATTAATATTTCCTAAATGTCCCCATATCTTAAAATTATCATGATGGCAGCCGCCATTTTAGAAAAGACTGGATTTAGGCTAATTTGTCTATGGTGTTGCTATCTTTTTACTTATATTGGTAACACCACAGACATAAGTGGATGTTTCACCATGTGTATTTTTTTACATTTTTAAAAATTATCATTATACATGTTTACAATTAAATTTTTTAACTAGATAGAAAAGTTTGAAGACAAACTTTATGTTGGCTTGACAAAGCCTAGCCTGAATGTTTAAAACAGATTGAGAGAAATTTAAAACAAGTTTAGTTTAGTATTATAACTTTCCGTAAACATGATACCAAAAGTTACCATGTTAGCATGTTTAGCACTAAGTTAGCATGATGCTAACATTAATTAGCATGAAGCTAGCATGATGATAACATGAATTAGCATGAAGCTAACATGATGCTAACATGAATTAGCATGAAGCTAACATGAATTAGCATGAAGCTAACATGATGCTAACATGAATTAACATGAAGCTAGCATGATGCTAACATGAATTAACATGAAGCTAGCATGATGCTAACATGAATTAGCATGAAGCTAGCATGATGCTAACATGAATTAACATGAAGCTAACATGATGCTAACATGAATTAGCATGAAGCTAGCATGATGCTAACATGAATTAGCATGAAGCTAGCATGACTTAGCATGAAGCTAGCATGATGCTAACATGAATTAGCATGAAGCTAACATGAATTAGCATGAAGCTAGCATGATGCTAACATGAATTAGCATGAAGCTAGCATGATGCTAACATGAATTAGTATGAAGCTAGCATGATGCTAACATGAATTAGCATGAAGCTAGCATGATGCTAACATGAATAAGCATGAAGCTAGCATGATGTTAACATGAATTAGCATGAAGCTAGCATGATGCTAGCATGATTAGCATGAAGCTAGCATGATGTTAGCATGATTAGCAGGAAGCTAACATCATGTTAGCATGATTAGCATGAAGCTAACATGATGCTAACATGAATTAGCATGAAGCTAACATGAATTAGCATGAAGCTAGCACGATGCTAACATGAATTAGCATGAAGCTAGCACGACGCTAACATGAATTAGCATGAAGCTAGCACGATGTTAACATGAATTAGCATGAAGCTAGCATGATGCTAACATGAATTAGCATGAAGTTAGCATGATGCTAACATGAATTAGCATGAAGCTAGCATGATGTTAACATGAATTAGCATGAAGCTAACATGATGCTAACATGAATTAGCATGAAGCTAGCACGATGCTAACATGAATTAGCATGAAGCTAGCACGATGCTAACATGAATTAGCATGAAGCTAGCACGATGCTAACATGAATTAGCATGAAGCTAGCACGATGCTAACATGAATTAGCATGAAGCTAGCACGATGCTAACATGAATTAGCATGAAGCTAGCACGATGCTAACATGAATTAGCATAAAGCTAGCACGATGCTAACATGAATTAACATGAAGCTAGCACGAAGCTAACATGAATTAGCATGAAGCTAGCACGATGATAACATGAATTAGCATGAAGCTAGCACGATGCTAACATGAATTAGCATGAAGCTAGCACGAAGCTAACATGAATTAGCATGAAGCTAGCACGATGCTAACATGAATTAGCATGAAGCTAGCACGATGTTAACATGAATTAACATGAAGCTAGCACGATGCTAACATGAATTAGCATGAAGCTAGCACGATGCTAACATGAATTAGCATGAAGCTAGCATGAAGCTAACATGAATTAGCATGAAGCTAGCACGATGTTAATATGAATTAGCATGAAGCTAGCACGATGCTAACATGAATTAACATGAAGCTAGCACGATGCTAACATGAATTAGCATGAAGCTAGCACGATGCTAACATGAATTAGCATGAAGCTAGCATGAAGCTAACATGAATTAGCATGAAGCTAGCACGATGTTAATATGAATTAGCATGAAGCTAGCACGATGCTAACATGAATTAACATGAAGCTAGCATGATGCTAACATGATTTAGCATGAAGTTAGCAAGATTTATTATGAAATTAGCATAAAGCTAGCACGAAACTAGCATGAAGCTAGTATGACTTAGCATGGAGCTAGCATAAGGCTAACATGACCAAAAGACCCAACCCCCATGTCTCTATGATGTTCGGATCCAGAGATATAAGGCTTTGTTTATTATGTTGCTAGGGTGCTCATATTTGGTTGTTAGGGGCGTGGCTTAATACCTCAATAAGAATCCTCCGAGACTGATTGGATGTCTGAGTAAAATAAGCCCACCCCCATGTCTCTGTGACACTGTGATGCAAAGATATCCATCTGGGCATTTTATAATGGCAGTCTATGGAAGATGTTGCTAGGGTGCCCAAAATGGTTGCTAGGGGCGTGGCTTAATAGCTCTGGGGTGATCCTAAGAGACTGATTGGATGACTGAGTAAAATGAGCCCACCCCCATGTCTCTACGACACTCTAAAGTGAAGATATTCCATCTGGGACGCTTTTATTCCCTTATATGGGCATGTTCCCTGCCCCATTATAAGTCAATGGGGAAATTTGGGTGGCCCTTACGCCCCAGGGGTGAAACTTACACCCCAATGTGAGGCATGTTCTTACAGAGCCTGCCAGCCTCTTCAAATGTGGTAACCCAGAAGTTTCTACAAATTTCTCGCTCGCAGCTATGACCCGTCAAAGTTTGTCGCAATGTTAAGTCAATGGAAAATTTGGGGTGTTTGAGCGCCCCGTTTAGGAATTCGGTAGGTCCCATCAGTTAGAAAAGATATAGCATAAATCTACGTACCAGTCTTAAAAGTTTTGTAAAATTTTGTAGGTGTAGCTTGAAAGCTCTAGGAGGAGTTACAGTTAGAAAAAGTGTGGACCAGAAGAATAATAATAATAATAATAAGCTTAGATCGAAGAACAGTATGTTGGCTTTGTCAAGCCAACATAATAAGCTTTAATTTTAATGGATATAGCATTAAACTTATTTAATTAAATGCATAACAATATTTTAATTTATTAAAAGAAAACAAACAAGCATTTTTCCAATTTTGCCACCCAAATTGACCCTTATATAATATTTTGCTTGGTAAATCTGGAAGTTCTTATTATGACTTATATTTATGACTATAAAAATAAAATAAAAATGATTATTCTTTGCAAATGCTACAGATGCCATTAGATTAAAAATCATTTCACAGATCAGAGGATTTTGATGAGATGATATTTTATTAATGGCACCTAAATGACTAACTAGTCAACCTTTTAAGGATATTGCAAATTCTTTATTCTTGTATAAATATGGCTAATAGATAAAAGATGAAGGAGATTCTTAAAATCAAATTATTGGATTGTAACTAATGGCACTAATAGATTGATCATCCCTAAAAAACATAGCTGTATTGTTTAACCACTTGTTCTGTATTGATATAACTGTTTTGATGAGTAAGAAAGTCGCCTGTATTTCAGACAAAATCACACAGCATCCAGACTGCTGTTAGAAAAAAATGTATGCTGCTTCACAAAAACAGATGAAGGTAAATAATTGAAGACTCAAACGTTAGAGGAATATTTCCACAGATGTGTTAAACTTCACACACATTTGAATTGTTTCCCACAGACACTTAAATGAGAAACTTCAAACTAGGTTAAAAAATGTAAAAGAATAGTGATGTTAAAATATACAGTTGATGTTATTGTTTTGCCATCTAATGATACTTTGCTATCAAAAATGACATTCATACATTTTAAGTGCAGCTTAAGTGTTTAAATACTTGATGGCACTGATATATCTTGATAGGTAGTGAGTTCTTCGCTTAGATAAACCGAACTGGTGTCTACTGGCAGATAAACAACTGAAGAGACATGAGATGTGGGCGTGCATGCCTGTGTGCATCTGTGTGTGTTTGTGTGATTGTTAAAGTCAGACACTAAAAGATTTGTGTTCTAATAATATCCTCTACTGAGAGATTAGAGATACACAGGCAGTGTGTGGGTTAAATAAGGAAGTGCATCTATCCTCCGTGAGGCTGATGATAGGGCTGATGAGTCCAGGGGCAACACAGTAACACTATACAATACAATTCAATTCAAATGTATTCATATATATATATATAGTTTTCTATATGATAATCCAGAGATGTCATTTGAAATCTTCAAGGAGTAGGGGGGCTCATCTTTTCATAGGTTCAACTGGAGTGTAGACTTTAAGCAGATGGGGGAAAAATATTTCAGACAAATATTGTCGTGTTTACTCTGATGTAGCTGGGGTACAATGATTGAAACATATATTTTCTTAACAAAATGATTAGACAAAGTCAGTTTATATGTTAATGAAAATTTGTCTTTTTAGACAAGAGGAAAGTAATGAATAGTTTTCTCTAGTGAAAGCCTAAACTTATGGCGATTAGGGGAACCTTCTGTATAACTTTGACATATGCATGACCTTGATTTTACAGACATGGTCACATATCTTCTACAGAGGAAGTCTTATGCTAAAGGTCAGTCTGTGCATGTCTGCAAACTGAAACCGTAATACCCATACCTGTTTGTGTGTCAATACCTTAGCACTAGATGGCGTCCTAACTAAAATATTGTTTTCCAACAGGACTTGGCACCTGCACACAGTGCCAAAACTACCAGTACCTGGTTTAAGGACCATTGTATCCCTGTTTTTAATTGGCCAGCAAACTAGCCTGACCATTACCCCATTAAAAATCTATGGGGTATTGTGAAGAGAAAGATGTGATATGCCAGATCCAACAATGCAGAAGAGCTGAAGGCCACTAGGAGAGCAACCTGGGCTCTCATAACACCTGAGCAGTGCCACAGACTCATCGACTCCATGCCAAGCTGCATTGCTTCAGTAATTCAGACAAAAGGAGCCCCGACTAAATATTGAGTGCAGTACATGCTCATACTTTTCATTTTTCAGGTGGGTCAGATTTCTAAAAATCCTTTCTTTGTATTGGTCTGAAGTAATATTCTCATTTTCTGTCTGTGTGTAATGAATGAATATAATACACAAGTTTAACTTTTTACAAAATTAGTGAAATAAATCAACATTTTGATGATATTCTAGCACATATGTAATGCTATAGGCCTGGTGTTCCTTTAGCTCATTCGATAAAACATTGCATTAACAACATAAAAGCTGTGGGTTTGATTCCTAGAGAACACAAATATTGATAAAACCGTATATATGTTGCATATTGATTAAATCATGTACGTGTCTTGCCCAGTGCTAGTCTAATTTGATTAATAAAATGTAAATTGACTATCTTGTTTATTGTTTTACTAAGCATTTAAAGAAATATTTCTTCCGAAAAGTAAAATTAGCCCATAATTTACTCACCTTTATGCCATCATAGAAGACGACTGGTCCTTGCGAATCATAGGCCTATATGACTAATCATCATATGCGTTGTGACATCCGAGAACCAATGATCGTCTTTCATACTGACAATGAGCTGACGTTTCACAATTTTAGATCATATACACAACTTGCAGTTTTCATTTTAAAGTGTTTCATTTGTTTGTCTGGAACATTTAGGTTCTGAACCTTCAGGGGGAAGTTTAAAGTTTGAATATCTTTATCCTGTGTGCTCATGGCCCACATATTTACACATGCAAACTATCTCCTCAAAGTAACTCGAGTGACAGATCTCCAGACATTACCTTCTAGCCAGACAACTGGATAATGTGACATGCACTGCTCATAAAATGAAACAATGCACACAGACTATGGGCATCAAAAAGCAGATGCTTCCGGGATATGAAATGTTGGGAGACAATTAAAATTACTCAAACCTGTGAAATATGTTTATTCAACTTGAAAATTGTATGTGTGTTTAACGATTTTACCACTTTGAATTTCTCAAGTTCAAATAAAATGAATCACAGAACACAGAGTTTACTTAACTAAAATTAAATTTATAACTTCTAAACAGAGTCATTTCAACACAACAGCCTCATACACTGCAAATAATTACAAACTTTTGGTGGTTGTGATGAGATTTATGGCATTCAATCGCCAGCTAAGCTAAGAAAGAGTCTGGCACTGCAAATTTACTTCAGATTAATATTAAATCAATGATTGGTTGAGGAGGCTTTCCAGTTGCAAGCATGCTTTGCATGGACCTCATTACAAGAGCATTTTTTGTTTTATAAAAATTAAGTGATATTTTATGTGGTTTTAAGTAATAATAATAATAATAATAATAAGTTTATTTTATATAGCGCCTTTCTCAAACCCAAGGTCGCTTTACATTGAAATAGAAACACACAGTCAGATAAACATTACACATGTAACAAAGAAATTGAATACAACTAACAAAACAACAAACATTTAGTTAACAGACTATGAAATGTGTGAAGAGAAGTGTTCGTTAAACAGAAATGTCTTGAGATGGGTTTTAAAGAAAGGAAGAGAAGTACTGTCACGTAGAGGTTGTGGGAGGGAGTTCCAGAGTTTTGGTGCCTGGGCGCTGAAAGACCTACCACCAACGGTGGAAAGTCTAGTGCGGGGAATGAGAAGGAGGTTTTGGTCAGATGATCTGAGCAAGCGGGGGGGAGTGTAAGAAGTTAAGAGGTTGCAAATGTATGGAGGAGCAAGGTTATGGAGGGCTTTGAAGGTGAGTAGTAGTACTTTGTATGTGATCCGGGATGAAACTGGTAGCCAGTGAAGCTGATGGAGAATGGGGGTGATATGGGCAGATCTTTTTGTATGTGTAAGTAGCCTGGCTGCAGAGTTTTGAATATATTGCAATCTTTGAAGGGATTTGGTGGGGAGACCGAGGAAAAGTGAGTTACAGTAGTCTAAGCGGGACATGACGAAGGAGTGAACCAGGGTCTGTGCATCACTGACAGGAAGGAAGGGTCGAAGGCGGGCAATGTTACGGAGGTGAAAGAAGGCAGTTTTTGTGACTAATTTGATATGATGGTCGAAACTGAGAGTGGAGTCAAATGTAATCCCAAGGTTTTTGACAGTCGCGGTAGAGTGAACAGGTGAATCATCAATATTAAGGGTGAAGGTGTATGGTTTGGTGAGCATGCTTTTAGGGCCAACCAGCAGAATTTCAGTTTTATCTGTGTTTAGTTTAAGAAAGTTGTTTTGCATCCATGTTTTTAAATCAGAAAGACAGTCAGTGAGTGAGTGCGGGGGGGGGGATCAGAGGGTGAAGTGGTGGTAAGATACAGTTGAATGTCATCTGCATAGCAGTGGAAATTTAGACCGTGGCTGCGAATAATCTGACCAATAGGGAAGATGTATATGAGAAAAAGGAGTGGCCCGAGAACAGAACCCTGAGGGACCCCACGAGTGACTGAGGACTGGGAAGACTTATGTGAACCAAGTGCAACAAATTGCTTCCTGTTTGTGAGGTATGATTGGAACCAATTTAGGGCTTTGCCAGAAACACCAATAGCAGACAGACGGGAGATTAACCCTCGTGTGGTGTTCATATTTTTGTTACTTAGACAATGTTTGTGGGTCTAGTGGACCCACGGCATTATTCGTATCCTAAAACAATGCAGTCATACAAATTTATGTATAACTGTTTACAGATGTTTATTTTAGCCTTATTGCAAGTAATATAGACAGAATTTATGGTTAATATTTGTTATTTACCACTAGTAGATGACTATTTATAGATTAAAGTGCTATTCGTTTTTGTGATAATATGAAATAAGAGAAGAAAATTATATTCTCTCCCAGATATTGGGGAAAAACATGTTTATCTTAAGTAAGTATTTATCACTTTTTCATCTCAAATACGTTTTTCATCACTTTGATGTTTAAGTCTTTGAACTTAGTTTGAAATTGTACACATTTGTGTCAGTTTACATAGCACAAGCCCCATCTGGAAAGATGCTGTATCATAACACATCATCCACATTGAACACATAACCTGTTGATGCCAGCCTACACAACACATAAGAAGCAGATTTTTACCATGTAGCTGTATGCATTTCTTGCATTTTATAGACATATACTGTGTCTTCCTGTCCATCTTATGTCCACACACACTGCAGTAAAATGTGTTGCTATTGGCTACAACCTAAAATGATAAAAATGCTTGGATATAAAATTTTACTTTCTCTATTTCTACTTCTCTATTTACATTCTCTCTCACACGCACTCACACACACACACACACACACACACACACACACACACACACACACACACACACACACACACACACACACACACACACACACACACACACACACACACACACACACACACACACACACACACACACACACACACACACACACACACACGTGTGCACACACGATAGGTTTTGTGGTAAACCCATGGTTTTACAAATGGTAATCAATACACCAATTTGCCATGATTACTACACTTTTACTATAATACAAGCATTAATATTTTTTTGTAAGGGAGATAATGGGAAAATGTAGAATGGTTCCTGTTAGACAGAAGGTAAAGTGTTTGGGACAGTGGGGCCAGATGAGTGTTCATGCTTGATATATAACATGTTGTATCCTTGCAGCATTTTAGCAAGTGCAGAAGGACAAAACTCTGACATGCATCCATCACATATGTACAGACATATATACAAACACACTCATGCACTCACAGGAGTCCCAGATAGAAGAAAAATAGAGTGAAGTTACATAGCACATTCAATTTTTACACTCTTATTACAGTTTTTACCAATTGCTTACACACGTTTTCAAAACTAAGTCTCCTTTTTTCAAAACTCTACACACAATTCTCAAAACTGCACACACAAAATGCAAAATAGCACATATCTCCTTCAAAATGCAACACTGCATTCAAAATGCCACAAACACGTGTCAAAATGAAGCATTTGCATCAAATGGCAAACACTTCTTTCAAAATAATACATGTTTGGATATACCATGTAAACACTGCTGTTCTAAATCTAAAGCTCTTTGGTCTTTCATGGGCTTATATCTACATTTCAATACAATGTTCTACAGTGAAAGTAATCTGCCGAGAGGGGTAAAAAGTACACTGGAGACGCCAATGCAATGTAGAAACAGAAAATATTTATTAGTCCAAATATTACTGTTGTATACATTAGCATACAACAAAACTATAAACATGTAAACCAAAAGTATATTCTTTACAGTAGAATACAGTCAATTGTGTGTGGGGTCCTGTTCCAGGAATTGGCAGGGGGGGGGGTGCAGATTGACAAAACAGTGACCTTTTACCTATTTATAGGCATATCTATACTACTGTAAAGTAAAGCAGTGATTGGTTAGTGATCAGTAAAGCATTTAGTGTTTGCACATGTGAGGAGTGTGTCTGTGTGACCTGGTGAATGAGTGAAGCATTTTGATTGGTTGGGTTTGGAAAAGGAAAGCAAGTGACTTCCTCATAGATCTTTGTGTTTTAGGTAGAGAATTGTGTGTAGTGTTTTGAAAAAAGTGTTTTATGCAATTGAAAACTGAGTCAAAGGCTGAGAAATAGCTTATGGTTTTGAAGATTTGGCATGTAGTTTTGCACTTTGAGTGAGAGGTTTTGAAAATCGTGTGACATGAAAAGATTTTGTGTGTAACCAATCGTAAAAAACTGTAACACCGGGTCCAGTGGACCCGAACACCACATATGTAATATAAATGCGTAGGGGGGTGAACAGTGTACAGTAATTATAAATTTGTTTATTTTTATGTTCTTTATAGAAAATGAGCCAAGGCCAATGAATCTGAGGTTGAAACAATAATTAATTGCATAATTTTTCTTTTAGTAAACATTAAAAACGGGTCCCACAGACCCGAACACCACACAAGGGTTAAGACATTGTGATTTATTGTGTCAAATGCAGCACTAAGATCGAGAAGGATGAGAATATTAAGTGAGCCGGAGTCCACAGACAGAAGAAGATCGTTGACTATGCGTAGTAGGGCAGTCTCTGTGCTATGAAACGGGCGGAAACCAGATTGAAAAGGCTCATACAGGTTGTGATGGTGTAGAAAAGTGTGAAGTTGTGATGCCACCACTTTTTCTAATACCTTAGCCAGAAAGGGGAGGTTGGAGATAGGACGGTAGTTTAGCAGTGATGTAGGGTCAGAATTTGGTTTTTTAAGAATGGGTGTAATTACAGCAGTTTTGAGTGCAGCAGGGACATTACCAGAATTGAGACAGGCATTTATAATCAGAGTAATGGGTTCAGCTAGGGATATGACACAGGCCTTTAGTAAAGGGGTGGGGACAGGATCGAGCTGACAGGTTGAAGAGTTAGACTTAACAATGATGTCGGTGATAGTGGTAGAGTCAATAGATGTAAATTGGGAGAGCTGTGGGCCCAAGGGCGGAGGAGTAGTTTGTGAGCTGACATGGGTGCTAAAGGTGTTATAAATTTGGGTGATTTTGTCATCAAAGAACTGTAAGAAAACCTGGCATTGTTCAGGGGTTTTAGAGCATGCAATGACAGGGGGTTTCAGAAGTTTGTCTACAGTCCTAAATAAGGTTTTTGGCCTGGACAGGGAGGAGGTGATGAGTGATGAGTAGTAGTTTGAGCGGGCAGTGTTGAGGGCATCCCTATAGGTCTGGGTATGTTCAGTGTAGAGCAAAGAATGGATTGTAAGGCCAGTTTTTTTATATAGCCGTTCAAGACGGCGGCCATTTGCCTTTAGATGCCTGAGCTCAGGGGTAAACCAGGGACACCCACGGTTTATTGGGACAAGCCTAGACCTGACAGGGGCTAAGCCATCAAGCAGGCTGTTCAGGGAGTCATTATACATTTTAACCAGGTTATCCGGGGATGAGTTCTCATCCAGGGCAGATAATGGTGAGGCCTGTATGGAGGCAGCTAGCATACTGTTGTCCAGTGACCTGATATTACGACCAGTAATAGTTGTTTTCTCAGAGGAGGTTGAAGTTTTGACAGAATGAAAACAGCATTCAATTAACTTATGGTCAGATATACCAGAGAGGGAACCAGAAACAGAGATGTCATTAATGCCAGAGAAGCAGAGCAGATCGAGAGTGTGGCCATGGTTATGGGTAGGAAAATCAACATGCTGTGTTAGATTAAAACAGTCCAACACAGAGTTAAACTCAGAGGTGTAAGAGCAATTAACATCCACATGTATGTTAAAATCCCCTAACATAATCATGGCAGAGCAGAGAGATGAGATAACAGTGAGAAGTTCATTCAATTCAGACAGAAAATTAACAGATGGTTTTGGGGGGCGGTAGATTAACAGTAGTAAAATGGGTATGGTGATAACAACCTTCACAGCAATGTATTCAAAAGATGTCACTTCGAATGGCCTGAGTTCTTTAACAGTCAGATCAGAGCGGTGTACTACTGCCAACCCGCCTCCTCTCCCTACCAATCTTGGTTTGGCTATATAACAATAGCCAGGGGGAGTCAGCATATTTAAATGAATACAATCGCCAGGTTGCTGCCAAGTCTCTGAGATACAAAACAAATTCAATTTTTTCTCAAGGATAAGATCATTTATTATGGATGTTTTGTTTGTGATTGATCGCGCATTTAGAAGAGAAATGTTAAAGTTCTGATTTGACGTCGAGGGAGCTGCTGACAGTCTGGTGGGATAACGCAGGTTTTCGAAGTTAATTCCACTGTTCTTATGCTGGTGGCGCCTACAGCGATCGGGCGTGAACGTAGATGGAATGGGCGCATCATGTCCATAAATAAGAGTCAGTCTTCTTTTACCGCGATGAATATAGCGTGGACGACGAGTAATACCGAGCGAGCTACAGAGTTTATACAGCGTTGAATCCAAAGGGGTGTAGCAGCGTAGAAGTTTGAGAGAAGTGGGGGTGTAAACATGCTCCATTTCCAAATTGTAAAAAATACACACACACACTAATTAATAGTGTTTAAACATTCATTTGGGTTGGAAATTTAGAAGAGTTTGCTATTTTTAATTTTTGTGGTTACCATTATTCAGAAGTGTAGTGCATGTGCTTAGGCTGTAGGTCAGATACTGGATGTGTTGCTTTATCATTGTAAATAATAACTGTGTGAAGTCAATGCCAGCACTGAGCTAAATAACTTCTCACATACACGTGAGTCACATTGTCTGTTCCCGTGACTTGTCAACAAAATAAAGGTAAGTACATAAAGTATAGTGTACATAAATAGGAAATACAATTAAATATAAACTTTTAAGTTTGGGTTAATTTTAAGTTATAAGTATGATTTACTTAAAAAGTTTGATTTGGTTTACTTGTATGTATTTTGGTATTTTAGTTTCCACAAAAGTTTTGAGTACTCTGAACTTGTCGGGTTTTAATATTCAGCTGTGCAAATACATCCACTGCTGCTACTGGACACATCTTCAGTGATGTTCCTGGAATCATTGGGTGTTTCGGGTCTTTCAACATCAGACACCCTCATCCAGGTGACCCAGCTGTGGCTGATCAGACCCCAGCTTGTGTCAAGTTGGCGAATCTAGCTACACTGACCCCCATGGATCTCCTCTCTTGAGCCATAGCCATCTCGAGGCTTTCTCTGCTGCTTCAGTGGTGTTGCGGATGGCTCTTCTTCTCCTTACTCCATCAATGCCTAAAAGACTGAAGGCTCTGTACATGGATCGTGCTACAACGCCCCTGGATCCTACCTCTATTGGGAGACACCGTGCTCTCCACCCAGCTTGTCGACACTCTCTGACCTGTCCCTCATACTTGGTGAGCTTCCTCTCAAAGTCTTTCCAAGGGACTGTAAGCTCCAGCAGAACTTGTTTGGTGGAATTAGACAAGAGAACAACATCTGGTTGTAAGGTGGTAGTCACAACGTGGCCAGGGAACATCAAAGTTGTCAAAACTTCAAACTTTCAGTTGAAGTAATTAAACATAAAAAAGTAAAAAAAGTGATTAAAACTGACAGTCTTTAAATTTATAATACAAAGGCAATCAAATTTATTGAGTTAGTAGAACTTATCCATGTTTCCAGCTGCTTTGAATATAATACACATCAGGTACTGTATAAGAGACTAAAGGGTTGGCAACAGATGTAAAGCCTTTATTTGTATGCGTAGCTGAATAGGATTCTTGCTTTTTAATGATGATCAGAGATAAAACATGACAGGAGAGCACAAACCAGCACAATAAAGAAATCTGTGGCTTGCAGGATATATAAAAGAAACAGGAAATATTTTTAGAGGGATGTACTTACAACAGATGCCTGGCAGGCAAGAAAGCAAATAAACATTTCAAATATTTACATTTCGCAACTTTCCGACTGTTTAAATGTATAACCATAATTTGTGGCCAAGACCTATTAAATGAGGAATTTGTGTTAGTGCTAATGTAATACAACTTTACATATTTCTCATTTTGAACCCCTCCAGAAAGTAAAATCTCATTTGAGATTTCTTGATCATATCATTCGTTTCTTCTATACCTCAGTGAGATTAAAACGAGACAAATGGATACTTTTGCTTACAGTAAGTCTCCATTTTTTGTTATTTACCACAAGAGTAAATATATGGACACAAAACCTTTATTTGATTTATCACCTAATTTGTAAGACATTCTAAACTTCCGCAAGGAAAACCTGCTTAGTGACTTTAAGTCAAAACACGAAGTTCAAACAGGATGAACACCAATTGGTTTAATCATTTGTGAATACAATTTTGTATGTTATAAATTATGGGGTCACACTTTATATTAGGTGGTCTTAACTACTATGTACTAACATTCAATATCACCAAGTGTCAGGAAGGTTCCGGAACGAACCCAGATGCAGACCTTTGATGAACACTTTGTTTATTTACAATAACAGGAAACAAAACCCACGAGGGGGAAAACAACAAACCAGATAAACAAGACACCAAACAGACTAGACTAACTTAACAAAAAAACTTGACAAAACTTAACTATGACTCATTTGACAGCGTATTCACAATTGGTACAAAACAAACAAGCACAGGACAGCAAACACAAGGGCTTTAAATAATGGAGCAAATCAAGCGGGTAACAGGTAAAGGTCATAAACCAATAACAGGATAATTACAAGGAAACGAGGGGGCGAGACAAGGAAAGAGACAGTCCAAACATAAATCATAAACACACACCAACATGCACTCACATAATCAATTATCAAATGGCCAAGTACATAGTTAAGGCCACCTAAAATAAAGTGTGACCAATTATGGATATTTACAGTTGCAATTCAGATTATTCAATCCACTGGAGATAGCGAAATTGCAACCTACCTCAATTTCGCACCGTGAGAATGAGGAGCTATGGTACCAGCCACACGAAAAATATGTCATTGCTGAGACAACGTAGTGATGAAACGCGCTCTGTAGAACATTTTGACCGTTTAGGGCAGTGGTTCCCAAAATCACAAGGAGTTGTGTTTGATTAAGGTTGGAGCCAAACTCTGCAGGGCACCGGCTCTCCAGGGCTGGATGTGAGGAACACTGGTCTAGGGCCAGCCACGGAAAAAGCTCTATCTCCTCTACATTTCAAGCGTGATTGATGAATCAGGTATAGTTGATCCTTAGAGCGAACAGATCTCAAATTTTAATGTAGACTAATTAAATCGGAAATATAATATGGTGCCAAGCCATGCAGAGATTTATAAACACTTTAACATCACTTTATATTGAATTCTGTATCGAATCATTAATTAATTAAGTCACAAAAGCCAAGACTTTCTTTTCCCAAGGAGCAATAACAGTCATTAAAATCCACATCCTTAAAAAATAAACTCTGATTTGTCCTCATTCAACTGGAGAAAGTTGCTTGCCAACCAAAACTTCACATCAGCCACATCAACAGTTACTCAAAGACTCCAGAGAAAATTGCAGGGAAATTAAATTAAAGAATCATCAGCATACAGATGGTAATTTATACCGTGCTTATCAAAAATCTTTCCCAACAGAAGCATATAAAGGGAAAATAAAAGAGGTCCCAAAATCGAGCCCTGAGGAACCCCACACTGAAATGATTCTACCCTTAAAGGGGGTAGCACACAGGCCGCGCAGCTCGCGTCGAGTCGTGTCTAGGATAACTCTGAGGTATTGTAAACCGGAAGTGCACATTAAATAGTGCGAGCTTCATTAGATAGCGGTTGAAATATACATTAGCAGCCAATGTTAATTGTTAATGATTTGGGACAAATATGATGTTATTTAATGTTAAACTATGTGAGTGGCGCTCTGTGGTGCAACAGGGATTTTAGCAATTTAGAGTCATAGCTGGGGGGCGTGGACAGGTGCCACCTGTTGGCGCCAGTGTGCGTATACTCATAGAAAGCAATGTGTTTGAGTTTTTTATAACTGCGCGGCGCTGCGTGTCCTGTGTGCGACCCCCTTAAGACAAGATGAACACCAGAAGGCTTCATATGTGCAACAATGTCTTGCAGGTCAAGGGGGTTGAATAATCTTGATTGCAACTGTATATTTAATTTATTTGTAAATATTAAACTGCACCTGCATGATGACTCACATTGTGCTATCAGTTTCATGTTGTTGTTCTCTGGAAAGAACCTTGGAATATCACCACTAGCCAATCAGAATCAAGCATTTCAGAGCACCGTGCAATAAATCTGAATAAAACACATATGAGTGTTTATGCTATCTATAGTCATAAACAAGACTCTTCCTGTATGTCTCTGCAGAAGTGGCCAGTTGAGGGCCGTGACTAAAGGAGGACTGTAAAGGCCATGTCTGGTATAAAGAATGAAGATGTTTGATGTGGCAAAAATTTCACCCTTCAGTTAAATCTTGCAACTTTGTTTAATTTTCAAATGCACATCTTCAAATATACCAATTCTAACATCAGATGATACACTAGTTTTACTTCCATTCTGGTTTTAATTCAGGACAGTTGTACTGTATTGGACTGATTGTTTGCATAACTTAAACTGACTGATAGTAAATAATGACTAGCTATAGTTCAGCTTTTGTGTCAATAATATCCTGTGTAAAATAATCAAGGTGAAATAAATAGCTGAGGAACTAAACAGGTGTACTTCATTGTTGAATGTTTTTCAATTTCTGTTGCATGGAGGATCATGAAAAGATGAATAGATAGTGAGCTGTTAACTGCTCTTATGAAGACTGTGGACTTGTACAGTATTTGCATAGTGGATATCTCTGTCTTCCCTATGGAACTGGGTGGGGTGTGCAGGCGGCTTATATTGTTTGCTTTAGTAAAGTTTGTTGTTTCTTCATTATGGTGTTCCTTAGGTGGAATGCTCTTTTCTTCTCGCTTAAATGAAAGAGGTTTAACAATAAATCAACTAAACAATATTGGAGGATGCCACCAGAGTAGCCTACATTATCAAACAAGTATATGGGATAGTCTACTTGCTTCTTTAAGATTTTTGATAATGCCTTGGTCAAAGTACAGCGGATTTGTCATTGTGTTATAAAGTAGGTGTGGCACTGAAGACTAAAGCAAACACCTCCAGTGCCAGAGTTTCAATGGATTGTGAACTACAGAACAAATGCTGTACCACAATGAACAACCGGCACGAAATCATGTACTATGCTTGACTTAATTTAAAATGTTTGTTTTGTTTTTATACAGTTTCACACCCTTTTTTGAAAAAGCAAAACATTAATCCTATTTAGACATAAACTGACCCAAAACCGACAAACTGCCTCAACTCTCTTTGATCTAGTTGTGCTGAGTAGTGTCACCTGCTTGCAAACTACACAAGGCTCTATTGGTTTATCTTTCTCTAAAAAATATTGTTATATATTAAAATAATATATTTTAATAATATAATTATATTGTTTTTTTGTTACTATTCTTTGCAAGTACTGCAGAACTTAAGAAAGGGCGGTAAAATATTTTTTTTTCAAAATATAATAAATATTTAGATTTTGTTTTTGTTTATTAGTAGATTTGGTTCGTAGTTGGTGTTTTTTATTATGGTTTTGGTTTAAGTTAAGCGCTAAGAAAGGGGTGTGGCTATAGTTAATATAAGACTTGTATTAATGGTGAACGCGCTCTGAGCGCTCGGCGGGAGGTGATGATGATGTCACGTGACGTGATTCTTGTCAGGTTGCGGGATAAAGGTAGACACAGGTTGACAGCACAAAATACATACACAGATCTCTCTCTCCCGACTCCACTGCCATCGTGTTAAAGAAACAATAATAATGTCCATTAGCCGGAAAAACTGGTCTGCTTTATCAACGTAAGTAGATTTAATGTTTATTTTTGTTTAGTCTGGTAATGGTTGCTGAACGGATCGCAGGTGCCTGTTAATTTCGCGTATTGTAACACATGGTGATATTACCCTAAAATTGCCATTTCTTTTATCGTAGTTTTTTTGTAAAAAACAACTTTACATAATGTATTCAAAATATAGTAGTAAAAAATTCATTGAGATTTTAATAAAACAATCGCGTTCCTCATAAAAGTAGAAGACGCATGACGTCCAGTGTGATATAAAAATATGTATAATTTTCTAATAAAAGTAATAGTAAGATAAGCTAAACTGAACTTTGTACTGAAACTGACGTGAATAAAAACTGAAAGTTAATGTGGACTGGACATGCAACGATTCAAGCTCCTTATTGCCAGCTCGTGCACTCATAAATGTAACGTAATGACACGCTTACAAATTTAAGAGACTGAGTATCCTTTAACCAAAACAGCTTGAAAAACCAGTTATTGCACAATGAAACATTGTTTTTCATACTGTGAAATACAATAGTCCACCTCCGGACATATCATCAAGACTTTTGATCATAATACATCTTCTCATTTTGTAAAAGAGTTTGGTATTTCAGTAGTCTGAAAGTTCCTGACAGTTCTTCACGTCCGGCTTTCTTCCTGTCTATTGAATCCATTATAAAGAATAATCACAGTGCCATATTGATAAGTGTCTGCATGCATGTATTTTCATCATACTTCTGATGTTACACACACACACACACGCACGCACGCACGCACGCACACACACACACAGTGTATACAGTATATAAGTTTGTCTGTTTGATCTACAGGCTGACTCGACAGTGGACTGTGGAGGATGAGGAAGAGGTGGAGAGAGAGAAACGGAGGAAGGAGAGGAGCTCCAGCACTGCTGCAGACCCCGAGAGTCCCAACGAAGATGCCAAACCCAAGACCAGTAGGTATGAGGTCAACCAATACAAAGAAACTTTGCCAGCAATAATGAATTCCTGCTTCCTGTACCATGTCAAATGACATAAAAGCTTTAACTGGCTCGTAATCGAAATTTGCATTTAATTATTTTTCTATTAAACATTTGCATGGCACAATTGAACTTACATAACACGTGGATGAGCACTTCAGATAGCTTTAGATAAGAGTTTATGGTATCACAAAGGTCTAGTATTTGGTCACAAATAAAATATACCAGACATGGACCTTTCCCACACTGTAAGTCTTGTGTGAAAAGCAGATTTACAAATCTTGAAATGCAAAATGATGTGAGATGATCTGTATATTGTTCGGTCCTGGTCTTACATTATGCATGTTATTACAAAGAAAGAAACATTTAAATGTATTCATCAATACATACAGTAACATTTCTAAGTCACTTTGATTGCTTTTTTACAGAAGTGTAATAAAGTACTGTCCATTGTTAGTGGATCAGTAATAAACTAATATATTCTGTCCGGTGTTAGTGGATCAGCCGATGCCTTTGACCCCAATGAAGATTCTGGTGGTGGTCTGGACCAGATGCCGATGGACTTTGTGGAGATGTTGCGTGTCCGTGATGAAAATCGAAGGATGAGGCACGTGGAAACTTTGAGGAGGCACAAAGAGGGAGACGGTGGCACCGCGGGGGACAGTTTAGATGGAGAACCTGATGTGGAGCTGCACAGAGAGACGCGGGACGGGGAGCGCAGAGAGAACGTTCAGCGGTGTGTGGAGGCTCTTAAGTCACCAGGGCCCTCTGTTAACTCGGAGAAGGATGAGAAGGTAGAACATCATGTTTTCAAAACGTAATTATATTTTTAGGTGGTAGTGTGCACGAGCCAGACCGCTTATCCATAAGTAAACGTGAAACTTGTTTGGAATAAGAGTTTTTACTTGAGATGCTCTTTAGTGCCTGCATGTGCTTGTTTAGCATTTAAAGGGAACATATTATAACCATTTTAATAAACTCAGGTGTGTCTAGAATGTATCTGTGAAGCTTAAAATACCCCACTGATCATTTATTATAGCATGTCGAAAATATTGGATGGAAGCCAAAACGTGCTGTTTTCATGTGTGTACCTTTAAATGTAAATGAACTTTTGCCCTCATTCCCTTACCAACAGTCAGTAGCTGCGTTTCTATTGCAGATTTGCGCAAACTTTATTTTCTAAATGTCGACAAAAGACTATTGAGAAATACAGCATTTCCATTAACCGATGATATGCGACTAAGACATAATTTTTCCTCTCGCGGTAAGTCATCATGTCAACTGTGTTGGTAGGTTTACTAATATCACATCTACAGCACTTGGCATTAAATTTTTTTTTTTCATATTTAAGAGTATTATCCAAACAGTAATGCCAAGGAAAGCCCCGGATACTTAGGAGTGGCAACGTACAGTATAGGTGTTTCTTGGACAATCTGATCCCACAAATTTCCGTGAAATAGTCACGCATTATTTTGCTCAGTTTTGTGTGACATTGTCACGTATTTCCACCATATTACGTGCCCCTGCCACGACTTTCTTTTCCGTGACAGTTTCAGGTATTGGTTACGTATTGGTTAAACAATTGTCGCTTCGGTTTGGGGTTAGATTTGCTGTTTGCGTTAGGATGTCTCTTAAAGTATTGGTTTATACACTTTTTTCGTATGCTTTTTAAACCATCATCGCCTGACGTTGGGGTTAGAGTTGGGTTTGGGTAAAGATGTCATTTTATGTTACAGAAAGTTGTTCTAACCCCAAACCGAAGCGACTATTGTAAGAAAATAGGAAAAACAGTTGAGTAACCTGTAACCAATACGTGAAACTGTCACGGAAAAGAAAGTCGTGGCAGTGGCACGTAATATGGTGGAAATACGTGACAATGTCACACAAAACTGTGCAAAATATTGCGTGACTTTTTTACATATTTTGTGAGATCAGGCTATTTTTGGAGGTAATAGTACATCATTTTAAATCAGAAGAGATGTAGGAGTGTTATCCAAACATTATTGGCAAGGAAAGCCTCTTATACTTGGGAGCAGACATGTATTGAGGTGTTTCTGGGATGTTTTAGTACATACCGCTTCATCTTGAAATAATAATTGTGTGAATTACTTGCATTAGGTAACCGAAAATGCGAATAAACTGTTTCCATCGCAGCTTTGCGAAATGCACCTTTTATGAATTGCCTGAAATCAACTCATGGAGCGTAAAAACTTTTTTAGCGATATATTTGAGAGTTTTTGCGTGTTTCCATTCACCGTATTTTCAATTTGCAATGTCAATTTGCGCAATTTAAAGGGTAATGAAAACGAAGCTAGTAAAACAGATCTGATTCCTGTGAATAAATTAATAAAAAAAGGAGAGGGTGGATTTTTTCATGTAGGGTTGTTGTGTTCACACACTGCCAGCACACCTATCAGTGGATTTTGACATCAGAAGTGGATTTTGCATAATATGTGCCCTTTAAGGAATAGCAAACCAAAAAATGACTCGTGACTGCATGTTTCATCACAAGACACACAAGAACCAATGCAGCCCAGTCTCACGAAATTACGTACCTATAGTCACATAATTTTTTGATTCTTTTTTGTGATACTGTCACTTACTTCCGTGTTATCACGAATATCTGTTTATGTGTCATTGTCACATATTGGTTACTCAACTGTTTTGTCCTATTTTCTTACCATTGTCACTTGGTTTAGGGTTAGATTAACATAAAATGACATCCTTACCCAAACCCAACGACAATGGTTTAAAAATCAGAAAATATAAAAAAGGAATCAGAAAAAATACTTAAAGTGACATCCTAAAGCAAACACCAAATCTAACCCTAAACCGAAGCGACAATGATTAAAAGAAAATAGGAAAAAGTAGGTCAATACATGACAATGACACATAAACAGAAATTTGTGATACGATAATGAAAAAACACGGAAATTTTTGACTATAGGTACATAATTGCATGTATTTTTATGAGATGTCATGTATTTTGTGTCCTGCCATATTGTTTACATTACATATGCATTATTACGATCCAGAGCCGGCGCCAGACCATAACTAACAGGGGGGCACTCGGCTTCCAACAGGGGGCACGCAATAGCAACAATAACTTGCAAAAACAAGACATTAAAACAACAAATACAGCAAGCACACACTCATACAACTGGTACAGACTGTCAGCTCATTTCCCGTATAAAGTGCAAAAGACCACAAACTATGCGCAAAACTATTGAACTTCGACCGCGGCGTGAGCGCAAGCTGAGCTCCGCTGCGCTCGCGCTCACTCGACGCAACAACAAACCGCCCTCGCGCGGCGCAAGCCATTGAAATAAATGAGTTCCCTTTCAGTCGGTCACTACGACGTCACGTCGTGACCGACGAATTGGGAACCGCTTCGCGGGTGACCTATCTGCTTCGAGAAACCTTTAAAACGCCAATGAACTTGGCATGCAGATAATTGCATCTGCCGGCGCCGCCCCGCCGCACAGGTATTTAATGAGCGGCAGGTGCAGTTATCAAATCAGCTTTTTAGCTTCGAAAGCTGGCAGACTGACTGCTCACGAGAAGCTACTCTCTGCTCTTTGGAGAACTCTGCGTGTTTGATTTGGTTGGGCAAAGGCATTTCAGCGGAGGCTCGCGGGTGTTCCACCTCTCTTTTTAATTTTTTTTTTCTCACTCTTAGTTGAGTGTGTGCGTAGCCGTTCCCCTGTGTGCTTCATCAACATCAGCACATTAAAAGAGTGTTTCCTCTAAAAGAGTATTGCGGTGTTCTGCGTCTTTTTAAAGACAGCATTTCACTTGCACTGAGGCAGGAGCGTCTTTTTAAAGATGTCTTTCTGTCCGTGTTTCTGGATGCGGCAAATGTATGGGTCCCCGGGTGGCCACGATCGTCCTCTCTCGTGCGCAAGAGTGCATGCTGAGGCGGCGTTCGTGGAGGGTTCATACTCCTAAGAGAGCGTGAACCTCTTGGATGGCGGAGACGGGTTTCGTACCTCCGGGAACGTCACCCCCTTTTTTTTCCGTTGCGGAGCCCCGTTAAAGGTGCGGTGGCAAAACTCCGGAAATTTTATCTCCGTATAAACGGTGCTGAATCGGTTAGCTGGTTCGTCCAGTGACTCTCAGCACCCCCATCCACAGCCAGAGGTGCCGTAAGAGATGGGTGGCGCGTGTTCTACGTGCTCTCGTCCTCTTTCAGTCCTCACGAGGATTCTATGTCTGTCACAGCATCGGAGAGGGGGTCGTCTATTCGGTCGCCGACTCGGACCCTCTCCCGCCTTCGGGTTGGGTAGGGGCTCCCGTGCTCGACCCCGAGTGGCGGCCATGTACGTTCGGGAGCGCGGAGACGGTCTGTGTGGAGCGGAGAGCTCCTCCCCCACCCGCACCGTCCCGCCTAGATGATTGGCACTTCAGGACTGCAAGAACAGCCCCAACCTTCTGTGCCTTTCTTCCCGGGGTGCATGTTGGTTGACACGGTCATGGAAAACTCGTTTTCCTCCCGGAACCGACCGTTCAGCCATCACCTCTCACCTCTCCTGACGGCGGGGCCGCTAAGGGTTATGCTGCTCCAAGAGACCAGCCTCCCTCCCCTCACAGACCCACGGGCTTGTGAGAGGCGGCCTCTGCCGTGCGCGCCATGGCGCGATGCAGGTCCGCCAGGCTACGGCACTGAAGGATCTGCACAGGCGAGGTCACGGTCCGGCAACTAAAGAATCCTGTGTGGCTCTGACCTGGCGCTACGAGCGACTGGGTTCACCCCACAGGCCGCCGGACGTGCTATGCCCACCCCCCGGTGGTCCAGGGACGCCATCTCTGGTTGTGTCTTGCGGGCATTAAGTAGGTCATTAATAATCGCCCTAATGTTCCTTTTTAGACCAGCCATTTCGGCGACGCGGCTGATAGTGTCCAACAATGATCGGCCGCTTTAGAGCAGACTGAGGCTTCATGCCACGTCGGAGCCTAGCTGCCCCCTCCGATACGTCAGTATATTGGTCTGCTTTTCGCCGAGGGTGTCCTGCTACGGCTTTTTCGTTCCTTCATCCCGGCAGCTCTGAGGAACCTGTCGTAAGCTGTTCACCCGCCCACTCAGCCCGCTACAAAGGTGGAAAATGAAACTTAGCGGCTCTGAGTCGGGCGACCTGAAGATGGAGAGGATCGCTCGTCAGGAGATGGTGAAAATATCACTCCCCCCCCCACCCCGTAGGAGGGCCGGGTGGGGAATCCTTGGTTTCGTTTTGTGTTCCGCCGACTTCAATCGGCACCCACTAACCTCAAAGAGCGAATTCCTCTTCTTTCTCCAGGTCCCCGGAGGCATATAGGAGCTTCGGACGGGCTCAAAACCCTACGTTCTCCTCTTCCTCATTCGCCAGCGGATGTATCGAGCGGGACATCTACAAGGGAGCCCCTTTGCTCAGCATCCATCAGCGGTTTCGGGTGAGTGTTTCATTACACACAACACCTCACAATGCGGCCAAAGAGCACGCGTCGTTGAGTTCCCCGTCTCCGCTCGCCACGGGTACACATCGTGCCGTTAATTTCCTCTCGCTCGGTATCTGGGGGCCTGGAAAGAGCTTCCCAGCCCGTCGCGTTGGCTTTTACGCACGATCCGTCTCGGTTATACATTCAATGTGCCCGGCTACCTCTCAAATATTCAGGCTTCACCACGGTGAAGGCTGCCGATGCGTCAACATATTGACGCATGGTCAAGTGTCGTCAAATATTGACGCCATGGGTGTGAGACTGTGTTGACTGCGTGCGGAAGATTGCTGTCCTATTGGCGAAGGACGCGATCGAGCCGGTCCCTCCAGCCGAGATAAAGTCGGGGCTTTACAGCCCTTACTTCGTTGTACCCAAGAAGAGTGGCGGGTTGCGTCCGATCCTAGATCTGCGTACTGAGTCGAGAATTCACAGAATTCACATTCACAGAATGGTGTTCAAAATGTTTACGCAGAGGAGCATATTTTAATGCATCCGCCCATAGGATTGGTTTGCAGCCTTCAACCTGAAGGACGCGTACTTTCATGTCTCCATACTTCCCCGACACAGGCCGTTTCTCCGCTTTGTGTTCGAGGGGTGGGCATATCAGTACAAAGTCTCACCGTTCGGGCTTTCTCTCTCTCTCCCTGTGTCTTCACGAAAGTTGCGGAGGGCGCACTGCAGCCCCTGAGAGAGAGAGAGCGGTGTTGGCGTTTTGGCGTATTGGCTCATAATAGCTCAGTTTCGTCAGATGCTGTGCACACACATAAATCGTGTACTTAAACACCTCGCTCGTCTCGGTCTTCAGGTCAACTGGGAAAAGAGTAAACTTTGCCCCGTGCAGAGGATCTCTTTTCTCGGAATATAACGGGATTTGGTCGATTTAACAACACGTCTCATAGAAGCGCGTGTTCAGTCAATTCTGACTTGCCTAAACATTTAAAGGCAGGGTTGCGGTTCCACTAAAATAATTTTAAAAACTTCTGGGGCATATGGCAGTAGCTGCGGCTGTGACACCGCTCGGGCTGCTCCATATGAGACCGCTTCAGTGTTGGCTTTATGACCGAGTCCCGAGGAGAGCGTGGCTCACCGGCTTTCACAGTATTATAATTACATCGAGATGCCGTCACACTTTCACCCCGTGGTCAGACCCAGCGTTTCTCAGGGTGTGGATGCCACTGAGATAGGTCTCCAGGCATGCTATTGTTGGCAAAAATGTCTCTACAACGGGGTGGGGAGCTACGTACGGCGGGCTCGTCGCTTCGGGGGTCTGGTCGACATTCCAGCGACATTGGCATAAATTGCCTCTAGCTGTGCACTGTATATCTTGCGCTCGTCCGTTTCATCAACGTGATTCGATGCTTAAGATGTATTAGTGCGCACCGACAAAACTGCGGCTGTAGCGTATATCTATCGCCAAGGCGGTCTGCGCTCTCGTCACCTGTCGCATCTCGCCCGTCTCTCCTCTTCTGGAGTCAGAAGTATCTGAGGTCTCTTCGTGCCATTCACATATTGGGGTCGCTGAACACAGCGGCAGACGCGCTCTCATGAGCAGCGCGCCCCGGCGAGTGGCGGCTCCACCCCCGGTCGGTTCAGCTGATTTGGAAATGTTTCGGCAGAGCAGTTAGATCTGTTTGCTTCTTCAACCCATTGTCGCCTGTTTTATTCATTATCCGAGGGAACACTCGGCGTGAATGCACTGGCACACAGCTGGCCGCGGGGTTTCCCCCCAGTAAGCTTTATTTGCGCAGACACTGTGCAAGTCAGGGAGGACGAGGAGCGCATTCTATTAGTTGCGCCGTACCGGACAACTAGGAATTGGTTTTACAGAATTCACTCTCCTCGCGACAGCCCCTCCCTGGCTGATTCCCTGGCACATTATGGCACCCTCGCCCCGATCTGTGGAACCTCCATGTGTGGTCTCTGGACGGGGCGCGGAGGTTTTAGGTGATTTACCCCAGGCGGTATCTAACACCATCACTGTAGCGCGAGCGCCGTCTACGAGGCAGGCGTATACGCTGAAATGGAACCTGTTTGTTGTATGGTGTACTTCTCAACGAGAGGACCCCCGGGAATGCTCGATCAGTATTGTGCTTTTATATCTCCAGCACCGCTTGGAGAAAACACTTATCATTAAAGTAGATATCGCGGCAATATCCGCGCATCACGTACCCATAGACGGTAGATCTGTGGGTCAGCACGATCTGGTCATTAGGTTTTTAAGAGGTGCACGGAGGCTGAATCCTTCGCGCCCTCCCTCTATTCCTCCTTGGGACTTGTCCATGGTGCTGAAAGCCCTTCAGGACTGCCCTTTCGAGCCTCTGCGGACTGTGAGCGTCAGGTTTCTTACTATGAAAACTTTGACGCTCCTCGCATTGGCTTCTATTAAAAGGATAGGGGATCTTCATGCATTTTCGGTCAACGATTCGTGCCTTCAGTTCGGGCCGGTTGAATCCAGCGTTACACTGAGAACCCGGCCGGGCTACGTGCCTAAAGTTCCCTCCACTCCCTTTAGAGATCACGTGGTGAATTTACAAGCGCTGCCTTTGGAGGAGGCAGACCCAGCCATGGCTTTGTTATGTCCTGTGCGTGCATTACGTGTGTATGTGGATCGTACTCAAAGCTTTCGGACCTCAGAACAGCTCTTTGTCTGCTACGGTGGTCAGCAGAAAGGGAAAGCTGTCACTAAACAGAGGATGTCTCATTGGATTGTAGACACAATCGCCCTGGCGTATGAGAAACAGGGCATTTCTTGCCCTTTTGGTTTGAGAGCCCATTCAACCAGAAGCATGGCTTCATCTTGGGCTTTGGCTCGTGGTTCCTCACTTGCAGATATTTTTAGAGCTGCTGGCTGGGCGACACCTAATACGTTCACTAGATTTTACAGTGTTCGGGTTGAGCCGGTATCCTCTCGAGTTCTCTCGTCAGATCAGTGAGAACATCGAGGAACGGCTCCTGTGTCGGCTTGGTGCCTTTCTTTTCGGTGCTGCACGACCGCACCATTATGGAAGGCAGTTAAGGCAAAAACGTTACAAAAAGCTGTTTTTTGTCTCCTCCACCGCTTGGTGGCCGATGTTGCGGAGCATCGGCTGCCAGCCTCTCACTAGATGTATCCTTGACTATCTGGGTGAGGCTAGCGCCCACATTGCGCCACCTAGTGGTTTCTTTGTGAGTATTTCCGTGGAAAGTTTCTGATTTACCATGTTTCCCTTAGCGGAGTTCGTTCCGCGCCTCTCTAGTGTTGCTAAGAGAGTGTATTTTTTATAGACCTCGTGTCTTTTTATCCATCACCTTAGTGGTAGACCCCTAGAGGGTTTTCTTTCCGCAGCGATCTTAGTCCCGCCTGACGAGTTCGCTTCCCAGTTCGCCTAGTCACTATCGTGGGTTAAGGAACAAGTAGTGACCGGCCTCTGCTTCAACCCCATTTCCGTTCCCTTAAAGAGGAGAGTCGGAGGGTTTATGCAGGCACTGGAAGGGTCAGCTTCAGTGGCGCTTTGGTAGGGATTCCCAATTCGTCGGTCACGACGTGACGTCGTAGTGACCGACTGAAAGGGAACGTCTCGGTTACATATGTAACCCTCGTTCCCTGAAGGAAGGGAACGGAGACGTCACGTCCCGTCGCCACAGTTTGCTGTTCCACTGCTGATATCGGCCGGACCCTTTCCTTCTGTCCAGCTTTCTCAGCAAAAAATAGCTGATTTGATAACTGCACCTGCCGCTCATTAAATACCTGTGCGGCGGGGCGGCGCCGGCAGATGCAATTATCTGCATGCCAAGTTCATTGGCGTTTTAAAGGTTTCTCGAAGCAGATAGGTCACCCGCGAAGCGGTTCCCAATTCGTCGGTCACGACGTGACGTCTCCGTTCCCTTCCTTCAGGGAACGAGGGTTACATATGTAACCGAGACGTTTCATAGTGCAGCGCGTCCTAGCTTTAAAAAAGCCGCTTTATAATCACGTCGTAATGCAGTTAACGGTCTAAAGCCACACTTCACATTAAGCTTACGTAATTTAAAACAACGCTAACTTACCTTTGAAATAGCTGAAGACGGCGTGTAAGAACAAGACTTCCTTAAAAAAGTGTCCTGTAGATTTGTAAATTCCACCTCAACCTCTAATCTCTGAGTTTGAGCCAGTCTGTGTTTGCATGAAGTCAGATGAAGTAGGCGGTGCTGGTTCATTCTAAATGTTCTAATATCCATATTTTACACGATCCATAAAATGCCGCGAAAAAACACGTTGCTAGTATCAAGTCACAAATATGCTAAAGACGTAAGATGGGTGAGACGCGGCAATACATCCAATCAGAGAAACTGGTCTATTTTAATTAAAGAAAACATATATCAACTATATTTTCCTCATTTGATTACATTACAAGTCATGAAACATTCAATGTTTAATTTATTTTAATTATTCTATATATATTTTAAAGTAATTAAAAACTTTGTAGGGGGGGCACAACAACCTGTTCGGGGGGGCACTGCCCGCGAATGCCCCCCCATGATGCCGGCCCTGTTACG
The DNA here is from genome assembly GCF_030506205.2 of Paramisgurnus dabryanus. Classification (NCBI taxonomy): domain Eukaryota; kingdom Metazoa; phylum Chordata; class Actinopteri; order Cypriniformes; family Cobitidae; genus Paramisgurnus; species Paramisgurnus dabryanus. The sequence goes on from NC_133357.1 coordinate 25,059,097, forward strand.
ATCACTAAATTAGCTCAAAATATCAATCGCTCACTCTTACGAATTTATAGTTTCTGCACAAGACATTTATCATCATAAAAGTATAGATTGCTTTTATGATGAATGCATATTCTTTTTGGAGCTTCAAAGCACTAATACTCTATTAACGGAAACCAAGAAGAGCCAGAATATTATTTAATATAATACTAAATGTGTTATTTATGAAAAAAGAAAGGTCATGAGGGTAAATTACTGGGCATTTTTGGACATTTTTGAGTGAACTATTCCTTACATAGAGAAACAGGTTTCACTGTTCTACACTACATGTTGCACCATTGCTGCAGTGATTTCCTGTAATTTAGGCTCAATAGCATCAGTGAGGTCAGAGATTGACTTTAGGTGACTTGTCTCAGCCTATATTCTTCCAGTTCATGTACATGGTGTCTAGTAGAATTTAGTTCTAGGGTTTGTGCAGCCCTGTATCTTTCACACTGATTTTACTTGGTACATTGTCATACTTGAAGAGAAACTGTTAAAACAAATTTGCAGTGCATGCAGCGGAAATCTGACAGGTTTATCGTGTGATCAGTGGTCAGAGGTCATCTCTCGAAACCACAAGGAGAGTTTTTAAGAAATCATCAACAGGATTAACAGAAAGAGCTGCAGGAGGCCCAGTTTACCTTACACACCCCTACAGGGCCAAAACATGAGAGCACATTAGGTCATTTGACCCACTTCTGAAGTCTGACGTGATTATAGTGAGAGATTTAGAAACAAAGGTGAATTTTCAGCCAGTACAACCTGTTATGGTAAACACAGGAGGGGAATAGAAATTATAAACTAAATCAATATGGCTATAAAGTATGATTGATTTTATCTTTTAAGATAGAAATATCATGTTTCAATTTAAATAACATAGTAAATGAAATTTGCCCATATTTTACTCGCCTTCAAGTCTTCCTAGGTGCATGCATTGGACTTTGTCCTTTTAGCCAGTCAGAGTTACATATCCCAGCCGTACCATTGCTGCAAAAGGCGCAATGATATTATACAGTGCCTAAAATAGTCCCCTGCTCTTCAAAATTACTAAGGGGACTATTTTTGGGTGCTGCGTAATATCATTGCGTCTGCTGCAGCCATGTTATGGCAGCAAAGTCTTTGATTATTACGCCAGAATGAGAGTATAGTTCATAGCCATATCTGCCTAGAAAATCACAACTTTTAATTTTCTGTCTGTCTTAGTACACGATGTAACTACAGAAGAGTCAAGTTTAATAGGAAAAATTATGAACTTTTTGTTTATTTTTTAACGCAATGCTAATGGTCTAATCAGATTCAATGGATTATGCTAAGCTATGCTAAACGTGGTACCGCCAGACCCGGAGATCAGCTGAATGGATTCCAAAACAGTAAGAATCAAATGTTTAACTCTAGGAACCTGGAAAATGTGCATATTTTCAAAAAAAGTGGAGTGTCCCTTTAACTCTGTAGTGTATAGCATTGGTTTATAAAGTTTGACATATACATGTTTCCTTACAAAACATCATCCTCTTACAGTAACATTCACTCTTTTTTATGTTTCTCCCAACTGGTACACCAGGTGCGAGTGCAAAAACATCACAATTCATTGGTTTTCAAGTTAAACGTTAAACTTGGCAACAGGTCATCTCAGTACACTAATTTATGTAAGCAGAAGATGTTTGGAACGACTTAATCGAACACTTTCACTGGAATAAATAATGACAGTTTTTCCATTTTGGGCAAAAAAATTATTTAAAAAGCAAGGAGCAATTCCAGCATTATGGAGATTGCACTATGGTTAAAAACCTTTGGATAAAAACGTAACTTTTCATAATCAGCATGGAATTCCCATTGGATTTTATTTTTTAAGTTAAACTTGGCACAGGTCATCTCAGTACACCAATGTATGTAAACAGAAGTATGCAGTATGCATTCGAGGGATATATAATAATAATCTAATAATACATCAAACAGCTTATCTATAAGTCTTGTTGAATAAACACAAGACATTAGCCTGACCACTTTCCAATGATAACATTCCCACTTATAGAGCTAAGCCCTGGGAGAGACGCGATCGGATTGGGGTACTTAGGGGGTAACATTAGGCCGTTAATAAACAAAATGCTAAAATATTTTTTAAAGTATGTCAGTCAGCCTCCGTCTTGCCTTTTAATTATCTTATATTATGTTTAAATATATGCATTATGAACAAAGAACCGTTATTATTTCCAAGCAATGATGTGCTGAGTTAGTTAGGTAACATTAACATAGGTGTTTTTGTTGATCCTGTTGACATTTAGTTGTGAATGAGGTTTTCCACACTGCTTGATCCACGTCTGGCATTTCTCCTCTTGGGTTTTAATTTTCAGTAAGGGAAAAAGTTCCACCACCCCATCCAAACTTTTAGGATAGCGGGTATCAGATTTCTACAATCCATACGCACAACGCTTCGGCATGTTTCCCTCGCTCAAAAGCTAGACAGACCTCCCACGCCTAGTTATGGTTGCTAAACCATGGTTGGCCTGTGGTGGTTTTCGGGCGTAGGAAAGCAAAGGGTCAATTCATTCACGTTTAAGCCATTTAAATATTTCATAAGGCATAGTGTTATTGATGACTTTGGCTGGGTTTAGACTGGATCACAGATACTGTATAAAATATCGAATTTTGTTATATCACACTTTTTCCAGCAACCAAAGCAGATTTACAAAAGACAACCATAAAAATGTGACCAAGATATATATATATATATATCAGTAGGAAACTAATTTCTGAGATATATGAGAAGGTTTTTTGCTCTGTTAAATGAATGCCTAACCAGTGCATATTGGAATAAGTCTTATTGGTGTAATTCGTTGCTATTTTTGTAGCCTGAAAATAGAAGCAGAAACCAAGATTCGACATCAGTGACTCCCAAGAAATCATCCCGAAAGTTTGTGAGGTATGTATATACATTTACAATGTATTATATATCACATACAATATAACATCCATTATACATTTATAATGTTTACATATACATTTAAAAGTTCTCGAATCTGATTGGCTGATAGCAATCGTGTTATATTCCACCAATATCGTAACAGTAACTGCTTCACCATTTTGTATCGTTTACACGTAATTCCGCCACTGATCATGAATGAGTGAAGAAGGGACTTCGAATCCCTTCAAAGATCAGAGGTCTTGATGTGTAAACTTTTGAGGGAGTTGCGGTCATTGTGTCTCATAACTAATTTCTCTTAGGGAGGTTTTTTTACTTAATTATTCTGTTTCATAGTACTGAACAAAGTCCAGTAAGAAGTTTCGTATAGTTATGGAATTAAACTTTTACATTCGCCAAAAAATAGAAACTAAATATGAATATAAGAAACTTACAATAGATTCATGAGACCAAAGACTGCAACCCAAAACAAATAAAATAAAATTTTTGACCATCAGACATAAATACCTCAGAGCTAGCGTCAAACAGGAGTGTTCGAGAGGAGGCTGTGGTCCGCGGCGTATGCAAACACTGAGACCCGCTGGTCGCGCTGAAACTCGCACGTCCATTTTTTCTAAGCAAATGCTTGAATAGGCACTATCTTTACTAATCAATTGCACATTTAAATAGTATACAGATAAATTCTCACCTAAACTACTCTTAAATCTACATTTTGTGCCCCAGACAGTAATATTGAAAATAAACACAATATTTGTCTTGCTGAAGTTGAATCATATTTATTATTTTTCCCTTTGATTAGCTCTGTCTCCTTCTCCTTTGATAAGAGTCCTTCATCGTCCCCGGCAAACAGCAGAGTGGTTTCACCCCTGAGCCCCAAATCTCCGCCTTCTATGGATCCATGGGCGGGGCAACCATGCAGTCCATTAAGTCCCACCCGCTCACGGACCGTCAGCCCCACACTAAATGGAGACACAGCGGTGAGACACATTTTTCTACAAAAAGAGTTAAAGTGCTGCTGTTTTGCCTTTAGTGTTACAAATTCTTTATAAGCCACCTTAGCATCATTGATCCACATTCAAACATACAATCACTTCCTCTTGGACAAAGTTCAGGTGAACTGTGACCCACTCCATGGAAATGATAAGATTTCCATCTACACAAAAAACTGATATACACAGATCTTGCACAAGATCCATTCATGAGCACTTTTTTCACGTATGCCTTAGACCTGCACCTGGCACGTCTAGATACAAAGCACATTGGTACTTGGACTCCCTCTAGGGGAACATTGAAGCAATGACCTTTAGGGTAGACGTGGTAAAATGTGACACAGATGTGGGATATTTTGACAGATATGATAATGTCTTTCACTTTTATGGTGCCACAAACACTGCAGATAAATATTTTTGTTAAAGATCTGAAGAAACAAACTAATTGATATCTATGTAATACATTTCACATTTTGACTTTACTGTTTCTCTGTCTTACTTTGTATAGAGACATGAAAATGGGACGACAAGCAATTTCGAACCAGCCACAAAACCTGCGTTTACACGCTCGAGCTCCAGAACCACCTCTTTTAGGGTATCAAACCTCTCATTTCAATATACTGTAAACATTCTGTGTACATCAGAGCTATTCATGTATGTTCACATGTTACTCATTGTCAAGAGTTAGTATATCGATTATTTAATTGTGAAAGTTTGCACATCAAACGGACAGTAAAGTAAGCAACTACAGTACAGTACAGTTCACACTTAACCACACTAGAGATGCTTTCATTATTTATCATCTGTGATGTGTTCAAATATTTGTTAAATATTTGAATAATACACACAGCTAAAAGGTAAACACAGAACTGTCATGTACTTCATAATGTTTCAGATGATTAAGAAGAAGGAAGAAGAAAGCAAGCCATTACAGAGAAGGTACTGATCAATATACACGCACATACATACAAAAAGTAATCAGATTGACTACATCACAATATTGCACAATACTAGGATTTGGCCATAACTTACTGTCTAGATCAGTGCACTGTAAAAAATGTCTTTAAAAATTACAGTATTACTGTCAACTAGCTGGCAGTAACTTACTGTAGATTTAACATTTATGTTATTTACTGGCAACAGTTTGTTCAAAGTTAAATGAACATGAAACATTTTCAGTCTTTATCTTCTACAGCAAGTTACTGGCAACCAGCTGCATAATTACAGCTAATTTTTTACAGTATGGTAACCAAACCTGTTCCTGGAGATCTACTGTCCTGCAGAGTTCAGCTCCAACCCCAATCAAACCCATCTGCACCTGGCAATCAAGCATTTCAGGGCTACCTAAAAATTAGAGTCAGGTGTGTTGAAGCTGGGTTGGAACCAACATTTGTAGGAGGTAGATCTCCAGGAACAGGGTTGGTCACCCCTGGTCTAGATAGACAGACATACAGACACCATAGATAGACAAATCAATCGATCAATAGATAGATAGATGGATGGATGGATGGATGGATGGATGGCCAGCTCAATAGATAGACAGACAGACGGATATATTGATAAATATATAGATAGGTGGATGGATGGACGGACGGACAGATAGACACAATAGATAGATAGACAGACAAATCAATCTATCAATAGATGGACAGGCAGACATATCAATATATTGACAGACTGACAAAGAGATTTGTTGATCAATAGATGGATGGATGGATGGATGGACAGACAGACAGACATGACAGTTACACATGACTGATAGACAGACATCGATCAATCATTAGTAAGACAGACAGAAAGCTAGATGGATAGACACAAAAGATATACAGATCAATCGATCAATAGATAGATGGACGAATTAATGGATGTAGGGATGGACAGACAGATCAATAGATAAATAGACAGACAAGATAGGCAGGCAGACAGACATATGGAAAGATTGATGGGTGGATCAATCAATAGACAGGAAGACATATAGATAGACACGTGAGATAGATGGATGGACAGAGAGAAAGACAGACAGACAGACAGACAGATTGATGTAAAGATAGGCAGATGGACAGACCAATCAATAGATAAATAGGCAGACATATGGAAAAATGGATGGACGAATTGATCAATAGACATATAGTTAGATAGATGGATGGACAGACATACAGACCGATAAATAGATAGACAGACAGATTGATGTATAGATAGGTGGATGAATGGATGGATGGATGGACGGACTTCCAGACAAGATGGATGGATGGATAGACAGACCAATCAATAGATAAATAGATAGACATATTGAAAGATGGATGGATGAATTGATCAATAGACAGACAGACAGACATATAGTTATATACGTTAGATAGATAAATGGATAGACATACATACAAACCGATCAATAGATAGACAGACAGACAGATTGATGTATAGATAGGTGGATGGATGGATGGATGGACGTACAGACAAGATGGATGGATGGATAGACAGACCAATCAATAGATAAATAGACAGACATATTGAAAGAGGGGTGGACGAATTGATCAATAGACAGACAGACATAAAGTTAGACACGTTAGATAGATGAATGAATAGACAGACATACAGACGGATCAATAGATAGACAGACAGATGGACAGATTGATGTATAGATAGGTGGATGGATGGATGGATGGATGGATGGATGGACGTACAGACAAGATGTATGGATGGATAGACAGACCAATCAATAGATAAATAGATAGACATATTGAAAGATGGATGGACGAATTGATCAATAGACAGACAGACATATAGTTAGATACGTTAGATAGATAAATGGATAGACATACATATAAACCGATCAATAGATAGACAGACACATGGACAGATTGATGTATAGATGGGGGATGGATGGATGGATGGACGTACAGACAAGATGTATGGATGGATAGACAGACCAATCAATAGATAAATACATAGACATATTGAAAGATGGGTGGACAAGTTGATCAATAGACAGACAGACAGACAGATAGTTAGAAACGTTAGATAGATGAATGGATAGACAGACATACAGACCGATCAATAGATAGACAGACACATGGACAGATTGATGTATAGATGGGGGATGGATGGATGGGTGGACGGACAGACATACAAGATGGATGAATGGATAGACAGACCATATTGAAAGATGGGTGGACGAATTGATCTATAGACAGACAGACATAAAGTTAGATACGTTAGATAGATGAATGGATAGACAGACATACAGACCGATCAATAGTAAGACAGACAGATTGATGTATAGATAGGTCGGTGGATGGATGGATGGATGGATGGACGGACGGACAGACAAGATGGATGGATGGATGGATAGACAGACCAATCAATAGATAAATAGACAGACATATTGAAAGATGGGTGGACGAATTGATCAATAGACAGACAGACATATAGTTAGATACGTTAGATAGATGAATGGATAAACAGACATACAGACCGATCAATAGATAGACAGACAGACAGATTGATGTATAGATAGGTGGATGGATGGATGGATGGATGGACGTACAGACAAGATGTATGGATGGATAGACAGACCAATCAATAGATAAATAGATAGACATATTGAAAGATGGGTGGACGAATTGATCAATAGACAGACAGACATAAAGTTAGATACGTTAGATAGATGAATGGATAGACATACATACAGACCGATCAATAGAAAGACAGACAGATTGATGTATAGATAGGTCGGTGGATGGATGGATGGATGGACGGACAGACAGACAAGATGGATGGATGGATGGATGGATAGACAGACCAATCAATAGATAAATAGATAGACATATTGAAAGATGGATGCACAAATTGATCAATAGACAGACAGACATATAGTTAGACACGTTAGATAGATGAATGGATAGACAGACATACAGACCGATAAATAGATAGACAGACAGACAGACAGACAGATTGATGTATAGATAAGTTGATGAATGGATGGATGGACGGACGGACTGATAAGATGGATGGATGGATAGACAGACCAATCAATAGATAAATAGATAGACATATTGAAAGATGGATGGACGAATTGATCAATAGACAGACAGACAGACAGATAGTTAGAAACGTTAGATAGATGAATGGATAGACAGACATACAGACCGATCAATAGATAGACAGACACATGGACAGATTGATGTATAGATGGGGGATGGATGGATGGACGGACAGACATACAAGATGGATGAATGGATAGACAGACCATATTGAAAGATGGGTGGACGAATTGATCAATAGACAGACAGACATAAAGTTAGATACGTTAGATAGATGAATGGATAGACAGACATACAGACCGATCAATAGATAGACAGACACATGGACAGATTGATGTATAGATGGGGGATGGATGGATGGACGGACAGACATACAAGATGGATGAATGGATAGACAGACCATATTGAAAGATGGGTGGACGAATTGATCAATAGACAGACAGACATAAAGTTAGATACGTTAGATAGATGAATGGATAGACAGACATACAGACCGATCAATAGAAAGACAGACAGATTGATGTATAGATAGGTCGGTGGATGGATGGATGGATGGATGGACGGACGGACAGACAAGATGGATGGATGGATGGATAGACAGACCAATCAATAGATAAATAGATAGACATATTGAAAGATGGATGCACAAATTGATCAATAGACAGACAGACATATAGTTAGATACGTTAGATAGATGAATGGATAGACAGACATACAGACCGATCAATAGTAAGACAGACAGATTGATGTATAGATAGGTCGGTGGATGGATGGATGGATGGATGGACGGACGGACAGACAAGATGGATGGATGGATGGATAGACAGACCAATCAATAGATAAATAGACAGACATATTGAAAGATGGGTGGACGAATTGATCAATAGACAGACAGACATATAGTTAGATACGTTAGATAGATGAATGGATAAACAGACATACAGACCGATCAATAGATAGACAGACAGACAGATTGATGTATAGATAGGTGGATGGATGGATGGATGGATGGACGTACAGACAAGATGTATGGATGGATAGACAGACCAATCAATAGATAAATAGATAGACATATTGAAAGATGGGTGGACGAATTGATCAATAGACAGACAGACATAAAGTTAGATACGTTAGATAGATGAATGGATAGACATACATACAGACCGATCAATAGAAAGACAGACAGATTGATGTATAGATAGGTCGGTGGATGGATGGATGGATGGACGGACAGACAGACAAGATGGATGGATGGATGGATGGATAGACAGACCAATCAATAGATAAATAGATAGACATATTGAAAGATGGATGCACAAATTGATCAATAGACAGACAGACATATAGTTAGACACGTTAGATAGATGAATGGATAGACAGACATACAGACCGATAAATAGATAGACAGACAGACAGACAGACAGATTGATGTATAGATAAGTTGATGAATGGATGGATGGACGGACGGACTGATAAGATGGATGGATGGATAGACAGACCAATCAATAGATAAATAGATAGACATATTGAAAGATGGATGGACGAATTGATCAATAGACAGACAGACAGACAGATAGTTAGAAACGTTAGATAGATGAATGGATAGACAGACATACAGACCGATCAATAGATAGACAGACACATGGACAGATTGATGTATAGATGGGGGATGGATGGATGGACGGACAGACATACAAGATGGATGAATGGATAGACAGACCATATTGAAAGATGGGTGGACGAATTGATCAATAGACAGACAGACATAAAGTTAGATACGTTAGATAGATGAATGGATAGACAGACATACAGACCGATCAATAGATAGACAGACACATGGACAGATTGATGTATAGATGGGGGATGGATGGATGGACGGACAGACATACAAGATGGATGAATGGATAGACAGACCATATTGAAAGATGGGTGGACGAATTGATCAATAGACAGACAGACATAAAGTTAGATACGTTAGATAGATGAATGGATAGACAGACATACAGACCGATCAATAGAAAGACAGACAGATTGATGTATAGATAGGTCGGTGGATGGATGGATGGATGGATGGACGGACGGACAGACAAGATGGATGGATGGATGGATAGACAGACCAATCAATAGATAAATAGATAGACATATTGAAAGATGGATGCACAAATTGATCAATAGACAGACAGACATATAGTTAGACACGTTAGATAGATGAATGGATAGACAGACATACAGACCGATAAATAGATAGACAGACAGACAGACAGACAGATTGATGTATAGATAAGTTGATGAATGGATGGATGGACGGACGGACTGATAAGATGGATGGATGGATAGACAGACCAATCAATAGATAAATAGATAGACATATTGAAAGATGGATGGACGAATTGATCAATAGACAGACAGACAGACAGATGGCTAGACAAGTTAGATGGATGGATGGATCGATGGACAGACAGATATACACTTTAGATCAGGCATACAGACAGATAGATTTATATAGACTGATATATAGATCTATCAATTAATAGATGGACAGACAGACAGATAAACAGACAGACATGACAGATTGATGGATCAATAGATTGGCAGAGAGACAGATAGAAAGATAGACAGACTGACAGACAGAAAAATAGATAATATCCTACATTTTAACTGAAATGATCCTCATATGTTTAGCTTTATTTATTTTATGATGAACACTAATTCCTTTTAATATCAATTTTTTTAAGTTAGTCTACTTGTTGAATATAGATGAAATGCTCCTCCTAAACATTGTTGTTTATGTAAATTAAATAATGTAATAAAATCGTTTTAAGAGAGGTTTGTCTTCACTTAAAAATATTAATGACTGTTTAAATCTGGATTTTATACGTCTTTATCATGGGTGACAAAAATCTATTTCAAACTGACTTCCCATTTATTCAACAGTGCAAGTTTGAGGATGGCTGGGAAAACCCATGAATCCAACACGGTAAAGCTATCAAAGACAAATTTCATATAAATCTACAGTATATTGTCACCAAAACAAACCAAAGACTCACCAATGGCTTAAGATATCTCCTAATAATCTTATCCTGAACCCACAGAGTCCTGAACAAAAGGATGAGCAGCAGTCACCATTTCAGAGAAAGTAAGTCACAGCAGCAGTCCATTATATTGAGCAACATGAGCATTAACTATTAGCGATAAATTGAATCCTCTCTTTTCCATCAGCTCCCGACAAAGAATATCATCTCGCTCCATTCAGGAGAAGATGGAAAGACTTGCTCAAGCCTCACAGGTCTGTGTCTCATTACAGTTTTTCAAATATTGCTTTCACCTGAAGTTTTCGTCGATCGGATCACAAGTGAACGACGTTAATGCCAGGTGTAAACGGTGTTCAAAACGTTTTGAACGCGTCCACTTTCGACCACTTTCAACCACATTCAGAGGTAGTCGAAACCACTTTCGATCGGATCGCTTTGGAGTTGCGGAACGCAATGTGGTTGAATGCGTTCGGACAGCCATATGCGACCGCCTTCTCTCCGCCCATTTCTCTAATCTGAGGTATTAAACACTAATTTTACGTCTTTTTTGACTTCTGCCGTGAACATACGGTGAACAGCGCTATTTTTTGCCTTTCATTGATAAAACTACTGCGGGGTGTTCTCCGTAGTTTCGTTTTGAAAGCGTGAAAGTTGCGCGATCCTATTTCATCAATTGCGCTGAAAATTCAGAGAAAGCTCCAACAAATAAACGTACAAAACACTGTGCAGCATGTATACTTGCTAAACAAGCAGCGGGCTCCAACATAATATAAGTTTGCGTCCATATAAACTCATCATTACTCCCGCTCGCGTTTGAATGACAGCAGAGAGACTCGCCAACCCGTCTCGCCAGACCACCCCCTCACAGTATTCAGGACAGATGCGGTCGAAAGTGGACAAAAGAGACGGATTTAAATACCAGGTGTAAACGCAATGTGTCTCTCTCGTCCACTTGTGATCTGATCGATGAAAACACATCTTAATACCAAGTGTAAACAGCCTCTTATATAACTTAAATAAATTAATCTAACTTGCAGAAATGGGAGACTGTAAAATCCCCAACGGTTCCCAGGACTAGGTGTTTGGCAGATGAGGTGTCACGTAAAAGGGAGCTGTTTGAAAAAGAACAGGAGAAATTGGAGAAAAGCCACACAACTTCCAAACAGGTGATGATGGGATTATCATTGTGACATAATCATTATTTATTTGATCATTTAGTCAACTGTTACCCTTAACTGTGTTTCAGGACTTTCGCAGTTTTTCTTCTGGAATTTCTGAACGGATTAACCGATGGGTTCATCATAAAACCTCGTCGTCGTCGTCACATAGCCCTTCGGTAAGTGACACTTTTTGTTTGTAGCTGTCAGCACTGTCAAGTTTACAAGAACCGGATCACTCCTTTCTGTTTTCGCGTGGTGGCAGTATTACGCTTTGCACTGAGCCTGTTTATAAGTCATTGCACAAATATCTGTTATATATGCCATGAATGTGGATTTTGCACCCACGTGTTTTCTCAGGAATCAATCATAAAACAATAAAGGTAATGACACAAAGTTTCCTCATGTCCTGAAGTGACTTTGTTCATTGCTCAATGTTTTTTGCAAAAGAAAGATCATCAATAGGGCTATAAATTATAATCTAATACCTTACAGAAAGATTTATGTAAGCATGCACTGCATACAGTAAAACGTGGTGTTTCTTGTAGTATTTATTGATTTGAATGACATTTATGTATTTTTGTACCTAATACACATTTTACATTTGTGAAAATTGCATTCTCATTACTGTACAGTAGGGGTGGGCAAACTTTTTTGACTGGAGGGTTCATGAGGTTTTGATATACAGGTTGGGCTGCATACTCTTTTATTTATTCCAAATCAATTCTCAATTACTACTGTTTTGTATGCATACATGGACATGCATGACCATCTTTACCTTGTGTTTATGAACACACTTTCATATTAAAGAAAAAATATTTATATCCTCTCAGAAAAATGTACAAGAGGGTACAAAAGTTGTCGCTGTGGCTGTATTTTTTCAAAAAGTAGACTTTTGTACCTGTAAGGTGCATATTGGTATCTCAAAGGTATACATATCTTTATCAAAATGGTAAATATTTGGACCTTTATTAAAGATACCTTCCCAGTGACAACTTTTGCACTTTTTCTGAGAGTGTCAACAAGCATATTTTATCAATCTTAATGGATTTTGCCAAAAAAGTGGTATTTTTGAATGGTCTGCGGCTGGGATTAAGTGGATTTGAAGGGAAAGTATTATATGTATACACTGAAAAAAAATGATTCATTCAATTTCCTCAAATTGTTTAAGGTAAGTGGTCGCAATCAATTCATTTAAGCTACATTTAACCAATTTTTTTTAAATGTAGCTTAAATAAATTGATTGCGACCACTTACCTTCAAAAATTGAGTAAATTGAATGAATAATTTTTTTCAGTGTACGTATAATATGTCCCGAGAATATTTGGTTAATATCATTATCTCGTTTTTGACAGAGGTGGCGTTTAGTGACTTTTGCGTCTGAGCTCCTCATATACACCCCGTTTCAAATTATTATGCACATGCCATTTTTTTGTTTATTTTTCCAATACAGTCAGTATTCAGTTTAGACATTTTATTTTACCCTCAACACTTATATGACAGTGTGGATGTTATTCTATTTAACTGAAATTAAAATGTTTAAAGATACTTTAATATTTTAAAAAATATTAATAATATGCTGTTCCAAATGATTTTTGCATAGCAGCAATTAACATTGGCCAAATTTGACCCCGTGGGTTCTCCAGGGTTAAGCAAGTTGTAGTTCTCCTACATTATGGGTATAAAAAAGATCTTTCTAAAGACAAAACGTGTGCATTATCTTAAAAAAAGCAAATTACTTACTATAACAATTTATATTTGGTGGATCTAAACAGATATCATTGAACTATTATAAGATTTATGAGTGATTCACAGTAAAGAAAGATTTGACTATATAAAGGCTTTTTCAATTATTTATAAAAGGCAGCAATAAAACGCAATTGTTAAGAAGCAAACGTGTTTTTAAACCTGCTGGTGTCTGAAATCCCAAGAACCCCTTTAATATGGGATCATTCAGTGCATAAAGCTGTATTTCTACTCCTCCCACAAACCAAAACTTGCAAAAATTAAACATTTGCTGTGGGCTCAGAATACAAGAAGACTTATTTTCACACAGTTTTATTCATTGACATGCCATAATACACTGAATAGGAGAGATGAATGTCATTCTGGATTGTTGGTGAATAGCCACTATAGTCAAACAAGACTGTAACATTAGGGAGAGGTGGCACAGTAATGATTTGGGGTGGAATATTGGGAAATAAGATGTTGAGTCCCTTTAGGGTCCCGAGGGGGTCAAAAGGGCATCTAGAAGATATGCAGAGTTCCTAAAAAGATTTTTTATATAAAGGGAATCATGTCTTCTGAAATAAATTTACTTCCATGGGCAGGGGCGTGTCTAGAGGGGGGGCATGGGGTGGCACCGCCCCCCCTTGGAATATGATTGGCCCCCCCTGGTGCCCCCCCTCCAATCTCATTGGGCCAGCTAGATTTACTGTCAACCTGAAAATGCCCACCGCACCATTGGACCAGAGAGCTGTCAATCACTGTTTGATTTGAGACTCGCGCGAACGCGAAGACGAAGCGAGCAGAGTAGTTGCGCGTTTTTAAAACAGGAGGAAAGAGATACCATGACACCCACCACACCATTGGACCAGTTGTCAGACACCCACCACACCATTGGACCAGTTGTCAATCACTGTTTGATTTGAGACTCGCTCGAACGCGAAGGCGAAGCGAGCACAGTAGTTGCGCGTTTTTAAAACAGGAGGAAAAAGACACCACGACACCCACCGCACAATTGGACCAGTTGTCAATCACTGTTTGATTTGAGACTCGTGCAAACGAGAAGGAGGGCGCCCCGCCACAGACTCAACAGCCGCCACAGACTCAACACTGGCACAAATCAAAAAGATTTTCCATGATTACCATTTACATTTTATTTTACTATTTAAAACGGCTTCATGTGCTTTTGCAAGCGCTCAGCAGTGCCTCTCTCTCTCTCTTGCGTGCACGCTTTCTCACTGCTGCGCGCGGAACCTCGACAGTGCCTCTCTGACACTGAGTGAGGGAGTTAAAAGTTGGCGGTGTTTCCACCTGGGTTCCTCTGTTGTCTTTTCACGTAAAAGTTAACAGCCAACAGATGTTACTGACAGAGAATACGGTTGATCGAGTATTATGACTTAACGAAAGGTTAGTGTTTTCCCACACACACACACACACCAGTTCTCTGTGTACGAGCACTCTCTCTCCCTCCCTATGGTGCGGTATGCGCGCGCACGCTTAACAGTATTCTCTGATATTTTTGAATTTGCGCTGAATTGCTATGCGCGATCTACAATAAAACTATCACTCGCATTTCAAATTAAACGCTCATAAACTCAATCAGATGAGAAGAGCAACCTTGCATGAGACACACAGGTAATCCGAAATCACCTCGTATCAGCTCTTCAATTGTATCAGACAATGTCACATTTAAATTAGGATTTTAGCAGTATAAAGTAACAGCTGGTTGGATTAAACACGAGGTGTTATTGGGTCGTGTTAGTCACTAGCTTAAACTCTTTCTTGTTGTCTGACAACAGAACAGATAATATGTAAAAAATAGCATTCAGTTGTGTTAAAATACAATATAGGCTAATAAACAATGAAAGTCAGATCAGACAGAGTAGAAAAACAAAATCCTGATATGTCAGAATGTTAACTAATACCAGCTACACGCAATGTACTTAAAGGAACAGTTCACTTAATTTAAATGGTCATATACATAAACTTGTTTCAAACCTGTATGAGTTTCTTTCTTCTGCTGAACACAAAAAAGAAAAGAGTTAAGAATGTCTGTAACCAAAATCAGTTGATGGATCCCATTGACTTCATATGTAGGAACAAAATAACATGCAGTCAATGGGGTTCATCAACTTTCTGGCTTCTAAGATTCTTCAAAATATTTTATTTTGTGTTCAGCAGAAGAAAAACTCATACAGGTGTGAAATAACTTTAGGATGAGTAAATTATGACAATTTATTTAAAGTGAACTATTCTTGAACAGAACTTTTGTTTAATCCATGCAAAATACAAAAAATTAATACCATCTATATTAGAGCACGTGGCATTGCACAAGAACCATGCTTAATATTTTCTAAACCAGTATTTATTTTCATTTGAATTTTTTGATTGGCCCCCCCTGACTGGTTCTTGGTCCCCCCTGTGCCCCCCCATTTATAAAATCCTGGAATCGCCCCTGTCCATGGGGGATAAAACACCATCCCATGCTGCAAAAAAAGCATGACTATTTTAATATGGGCATAACATAAGAAAGAAATCAAGGTGACCACCATCATCATCTGACCTTAGTCCTATTAAGAGCCTGTTTAGGAACATAATATGAAAGATCTGTGAGGTGGACAGCACTATAATTCAAAACATCAACTTAGGGATGCAATACTAGCATCTTCAAGTGAATTAAAGACAAAACCTATACTTGTGTACTTACAAGTTTAATGAATGTGAGAGTTAAAATCATGTCAAAGATATGCTCATTATGTAACTTGTTTAAATACATTATTTATTTTACATTGTGTTTGTTTTTGGAACATGTTTGTTTTGTGTCCATGCAGCACTTTTGACAGATATCTGTTTTTGGATCATTATAATCTATTATATCATTACACATTTGATTAAAGTGCATTCTGAATAATAATTTGGACCAGCATATTTTGAATATTTTTGAAAGTATAAAGTAAGTATTTTTTGACATATTTATTTCATTTAAATAGAATAACATCCACGCTGTCATACAAGTATTGAGGGTAAAATAAAATGTGTAAACTTACTGACTGTATTGGAAAAATAAACAAAAAAAGGCATCTGAATAATAATTTGGAACGTGGTGTATAAACATGATAACAGATATACAGTTCTGAAAATATTTTTTTTTTACAAACATAACTTACAAGAAACAACACTGATGTGCATCTTGAGATAAAACAATGGCACTGATATATGTGGCAAGATGTTTTTAAAATATGGCAGCTCAAACATGCATTTTAGTCTGGGACTAGGATAAATCCGGTCTGGGAAACTTTATACCCTGAAAGTATTTTTAGCAGATTAATTATTATTTGTTCTGTATGAAAGTTGTTTTACTACAAATACCACATCGCAAAAAATGATTTTCAAGAAAATAAATTCTTAAATATATCAAAAAATTCTTAAATTAAGATGCTTTTTTGTGCATAAAACAAGCAAAAAAAATCTGCCAATGCGGGGTAAGATAATTTTTTTTGACATTTTCTTGAAATTACTGTTTAAGAAAAATTTTCAAGATAGTTTTGCTTACCCCATTGGCAGTTTTTTTTTTTTTTTTTTGCTTGTTTTATGCACAAAATAACTTAAATTTGATATTTTTGGTCTAAAAACTAGACTTTCTTGGGTTGTTTGCTCATTAAGAAATTTAATTTAAATGCAAAAAATGACTTTCTTACTTAGTATTTTGTCTTGTTTTAGAAATATCAACAAATTCTTAAATCAAGTTGAGCAAAATGCCCTAAGAAAATAAGTCTAGTTTTTAGACAAAAAAAATACAATTTGAGTGAATTTGTGCTTAAAACAAGCAAAATTATCTGCCAATGGAGTGAAATTTTTTTTGCTTAAATTACGTGTTTAAGAAAAAAAAAAAACTTCTTTTTAGATTTTTTTTCTCACGCTATTGGCAGATATTTTTGCTTGTTATCTGCACTTATTTACTGAAAGTTTCTATTTTTTGTCTATAAACTAGTCCTTTTTTCCTAGTTCATCTTGCTCATCAAGAAAATACATCTTAATTTAAGATTTTTTTGATATTTTTACTGAAAACAAGACCAAAATAGTAAGTAAGAAAGTCATTTTTGCTGTGTATGTTTGCCCACCTGCTAAAAGTAAAAGTTGGATGAACTTAAAAAAATGGTACTGCCTAAAATCTGAAGCTTTTTCAACTTAAATTTTCGTACTGTAAGTGAAAATTTAAGGTAATTTTTTGTTTAATATACATTAATTGATATAACATTTAAATATTTAACTTACATTTTTGACTTTGAAAAAACATCAAATTTTATGCACACATTAGAAGGTGTTAGATAGAAGCTGATGCCAGTTGATATTGTACGGGGGGGGGGGGGGGGGGGGGGGACCAGTCAATATGTCCTGCCCTAATTTCCTGTTTGGGTTCAAATTGTTAACACATTGCAAGAAAACTTTGGAAAAATAAATTGCACCAATGGTTATCAACAATTCAGAGACAACTGATAATTCACTACTAACAGATCTTGAATTGTTTCACTTCTGCTCAGGATCTGAAACCTGTGAACATCTCAAGTAAGAAAAGCTTGTTTGAAAGAGGAACTGATCAGAAGCACAAGTGACAATCTCATGACATGAAGTCAAAGTTCATTCATCAATAAATGAAGCATTTTTTTTTTTTTTTTTTTTTTTTTGAAGGAATCTCAATCACCACCTCTTTTAGATAAAGGAGCGACACTTAAATATTTCCATTTTCGTTTTTTATTGTACGTTGCTTAATTCTTCAGAACTTTTTAAAACATGCTAATTTTCATATTATTGATGGCATCAAGTGTGTACTGACTGATACTCAAACCTCCTTACGCCTTAATAACAGACTAAATGGATTTGAAAAATGTAATGTTTTCAAAATGCTATCCTAAAAATGTAATACTACATGATTTATTTTATCACAGAATGTACAGTACATGTATTAGGAGAGTTATCAGGAGAAAAAAGCTATCCTATAAATCAAAGTTCAACCACAACCTCTTTCATTGTCATTTAAATGAACCCGCCTGAAAGAAGTTGTGATGAATCATATTTAATGAAGCTGGGAATCATGCAATAAACTCAACAAATTATCAATTGCTGTTGTTTTAACTTGCCAGAGAATCAACAGACCAAAAATAAAAATAAAAAAAAATCCGTGGCAAAATGGATGTGTCCTATCAGGCCTTTGCTTACTAAGCAACGTTTGATCTTTTCCAATCCAACCAAAGCCTTTGTTTCCCATTGTATATCTTTAAAATAACTTGTCATGTAATAACTGCATAAAGCCCAGAAGGGATTAACAAGTGAATGAATAAATATTTTTTACCAGTGGTTACAATGACTCATGTTTTTTTAGTACTATGCTTAACAACTTTGTAATGAGGTCTGTTTTGTAAAGTGTTTAATTAAATGGTGATTCATATCAAATGACCAGGGACTTTTAACACCGTTTCAGTGAACAGTGAATCATTTTTTAAATAAAATGTTTTTATGAAATCTCGTTATATTTCTATATATCGGTCAACCACCCAGAAATCACAATCACAAATAGGAAGGACACTCTACAATCAGAAAAAGGTACAAAAGTTGTCACTTGGGCACTGCAAAAAATGATTTTCAAGAAAAAAATTCTTAGTATTTTTGTCTTGTATTCAGTAAAATTCTTAAAGATGCTTTTTCTTGATGAGAAAAACGAAAATAAGAAAATAAGTCTAGTTTTTAGACCAAAAATATCAAATTTAAGTGATTTTGTGCATAAAACAATCAAAAAAATCTTTTTGAATTTTTCCTGAATTTAGTGCTTAAGAAAAATGTTCACAATTTTTTGCTTACCCCATTGGGAGATTTTTTTGCTTGTTTTATGCACAAAATCATTTAAATTTGATATTTTTGACCTAAAAACTAGACTTACTTTCTTGGGTCGTTTTGCTCGTCAAGAAAAAGCATCTTCATTTAAGAATTTCTAGAAAATTTTACTGAAAACAAGACAAAGATACCAAGATTTTTTTTCTTGAAAATCATTTTTTGCAGTGTGTGTACCCAAAGAGTGCATATCTGTACCTAAAGTGACTTTTGTAGCAAGGCCACCATGATATAGCTTGAACTTCTTCAAACATTCACATTACATCAAGCAACCTTTAAACTGACTGATTTAAACATCCTTTCTGTTTTTCAAACTTAACTTTGTTGTTTTGACTTCATTTCTTACACACTTTGAACGTCACAAAGTTTATTTTAAATACTTGTCACTAGACGGATATGAATGTCAGACAATGGAGAAACTAAGCAGGCCCTCATGTTATCAGCGAACACCTCTGAGAGTTTTGTTGATATGGACCATTGCTATGTTCATTCTCTCTGGCATAACAATGGCTGCGGCCTTATAGGGAGAGATTTCAAGACTTATCTGTGAGGGTAAAAATAAACATAATGAGTTAGAAGAACCTTCTGCGTGTGCTTCTAAAAACTCACAGCTTTAAAGTTATCAGTGAGAGGAGCTGGTGCATAGTTTGCCTCTTGGACATCAAGACAGATTTACTTTCTGCTGTACTCGAGGCAATATCAGGTAAGACTGCATGTGCTGTTTTTACTTTTAGAAATACAAATTTTGTTAACTGTAATTCATTTTAAAATATGTTATACTGTATAACAGTGTTATATAATATACTGTGAGAAAAATGGACTCTATAGCTGTTATTGGGCAGGTACCCTTTAAAAAGGTCACCTTTGCACCTAGAGTTTACATTAGTACCTCATATTGGTACTAAATGTATACAATTATATCCCTCTTGGGTACTGCGGCAATTACAGATTGGGACCATTTTATGATGATTTCAGGATGAAAAGTTTTAGGATTTGGACGATATGAAACAAATGTTAAGATGTAAAAAATGTCTGCTGCGTCACAATTCAACTATACACATTTTTTGACAATGTCAATGCCTGGTCATTTTATTTTGCTACACTTAAAAAAGTACACACACACAAAAAAAGATTTTTGTCTTGTTTTCAGTACAAATATCTAAAAATTCTTAAATCAAGATGCATTTTCTTTATAAGCAAAATGACCTAAGAAAATGAGTCACATTTAAGTGAATTTATTCATAAAACAAGCAAAATTACGGAGCCCCTAAGGGGACATGGAGCAAAAATGATTGATGAAATGATGAACTTTCATGTGCTCACGCGAAATCTTCATGTGCAGAATTTTTTTTGTAAAGTTTAGTTTCGCGTGCTCATGTGAAGCTTTTGCGCGAGCACGTGAAACTATTGCGTGCTCACGTGAAACTATCGCGCTCGCACGTGAAAGCGAAAGTTTCACGTGCGCGCGTGATAGTTTCATGTGAGCACGTGATAGTTTTACGCGAGCACACGAAACTAAACTTAAAAAAAATTCTGCACATGAAGGTTTTGCATGAGCACATGAAAGTTTCACGTGAGCACATGAAACTAAACTTTAGATTTTTTTTACTCCAATGTCACCTTAGGAGCTCCGTGCTAAATAATCTGCCAATGGGGTAAGAAAAAAAATCTCAAAATAAGTTTACTTTTTTCTTTTACACTTAAGAAATATTCAAATTACATTTTCTTTTTGCTTGTTTTAAGCACAAATTGACTTAAATTTTATTTATTTTTTGTTTTAAAACTAGACTTGTTTTCTTGGGCCATTTTGCTCACCAAGAAAATTCATATTGATTTAAGAATTTTGTTCTGAAAGCAAGACAAAATACTAAGAAAAAAAAATAAGTAAAAGTTGGATTTACTTAAAAAAAACTTCAATTGAAGTTCAATAAAGTAAAAAGGTTAAGGTGGAAACAACTTTACAAATTACTTTAAACACCTAACAAATTTAAGCTTTATCAACTTTTCACTTTTCAAGTGAATTTTTTTATTATTTAGGCATTATCAATTGAAGTAACTTTTTAAGTTAACACAAATTTCACTTCATACAGTGTAAAGCACACAAAATGATGTGTACTGCAAGCCTGCTGGGATGATAAAAAACATTAGGTTTCTGTGTAATCCGCTGGAGTGCCGCTAATAATAAAACAAATATGTACATACCAAATACCTGTCAATCATTCTGAAATTCATGCTAATAATTTTATATAGGGGCTGTTTCCCGGACAGGGCTTATCCTAGTCTCAGACTAAAATGCATGTTTGAGTTGCCTCAATTTAAAAACATCTTGCAGTGACACATTTTTACATATAACACTACTTGTTTTGTCTCAAGATGCACAACAGTATTGTTTTTTTAAAGCTACACTGTAAAAAAAATTCCGTAGAAATTGCAGCTGGGTTGCCGGTAATTTACTGTAGATTTAAATTTATGTTATTTACTGGCAACATTTTGTTTAAAGTTAAATGAACATTAAACATTTACAAGTCTTTATCTTTACAGAGTAAAACAAAAAAACAGCATCAAGCGAAACATTCTGAGAAACAAAATCTGAAGCAAAAAACAGAAAAAGGTTGATGATGATTTCTGGTTCCCAGAATGCTTTGCATGAGGCTGTAATTGTATAGTTTTATTCTGTAAAGGTAAAGACTTGTTAATATTTAAAATGTATTTAACTTTGAACAAACTCTTGCCAGTAAATAACATAAATGTAAATCTACGGTAAATTACCGGCAACCCAGCTGCAATAACATTGTAATTTCTACGGAATTTTTTTACAGTGTATGTTTGTAGTCCTGGATTAATCTAAACCATGTCTGGGAAACTTCCCTACCGTATAAAGTGTTTTACTGAAATTGTTAATATCACACTCTACAAATGTCTGGGTTATTGTTAATCAATGTTGGGTAAATATCGGACAGAAGAACACACAGCTGGGTTAAAACTGACCCAACTGCTGGGTTATTATAACCCATGGTTGCATAACAGCAACTAGACATTGGATAATTTTTGACCCAGCATGTGTTCTGTCCAATATTTACCCATTATGTTTTAAAAATAACCCAGCCATTCATAGAGTCCAATTTTAATCAAATATTAGTATATTATTTTATGATATTATTTTATAAAAATATCAGTAGAGGCATGTAAACCATAATCACTGTTGACGACTGAACTTGCATATTGCTTATTGTAAAATAATGTATCATTTTTTATAGATTGAAAATGTCAGACAACGAAGAAATTGAGGAGTACGAGTAAGTGTAAATAACTCATACTGTAGTAAGAAAAATGTCTCTTACAATGTTTGTATTTTAGTAATGTACTGACCTAACAGAGTACCCCATTGATTCAAGTTAATACCAAATATAAGAACATTAAATAAGAAATACTGTGTAATGTGTTCAGTCATACAAATAATACCATTTATTCTGATTTGTTCTCTAGGGAGCAGGAAGGTAAGTCTATTGTTTTGTGATATTGTTTCATAATAACATTTAAAAAATGTGTTTGTCTTGTAATAGGTCTTAAATATCACACTGATAGCTATAATGTTTCAGAAGAGTGTTGTACTGTAAGCAGTCATTACATGCAAAATGATATGGTACTTTATTGTAAAACTACTACTTAAAGCAGTATCTTTTTAATAAGGTTGTTAAATGATTGTTATTACATACGGTAGATATAATTGAGAAAAGTGTATATCTTTATGTTATTTTAAGAAGGCAGTGGGACCGCAACAATATTGAAATCATAACCAGTCTGCTTTTTTATTGCATACATTAAACCTAAAGAGGATTAAATGAACACATTGTGTCATACAGCAAACTGTCACTTCGATTTATGAACCTGAAAGCTGAGTTTGTCTGTCCACTTTGACAGCCCTCATTCAGCAAACACTTTTTTTCTACAAATCACACCCAAAAATGACATTAACTGAATAAGTAGAGCAGAACGTTTTGAAGGCTGTCATCAGTGATGTATTACTGTAGATGGTAGTATCACTTACAGACTATATTACTGTACAGAATAAAGTAAATTCTTTTATAGGGTCTGTTTTTGTGAATTCTCCTAATCAAACAGTCTGTTTGTTTGTCTGTTTACTGAACTGTATGGTTTGGCTTAGAGGTTCAAGAGGAGGAACTAGAGGAGATTCAGGAGGAGGTGCAGCATGATGGAGGTACAGTAGCTTAGTATGCTTTAACAAAATTGTACTATGGTAATACTGTACTCTACTGTACTGTATGAAACCAGAATGTGTGTGTGTGTGTGTGTCAATGTGAGAGGTGTAAGGCATGCTTTAATCTAAGTCTGCCATCAATACCCGTCATGCCCAGGCTGGTATACTTTCATTTCAGAATGAAAACACATAGACTGTTATCTGATTTCACTGCACACACACATACACACTTTACTATGTAAAGTATTTACTCTCTAAATTAACTCTTAAGTTTAGCCATTGTGTTCTCTGTAAGGATCTTAATGTGTTTTTATACCTAATGAAATCAAATGAACCATAGCTGACAGCTGATAACTGTACCAATCCTGCATCTTCATTAGAGGCTCCAGAAGAGGAAGCAGAGGCTCCAGAAGAGATCACACAAGAACAGGGTGAGTCATGTTACTGTATATCTGTTTTAAGCCTGTTTAATCCACACTGTCAGAAAAAATGGTTGAAATACCCCAACTGGCACTAGGACAGTACCTTTCAAAAAGTACACCTTTGGACCTAAAATGTTCGTTCATCGGAGGTACATACTGGTACAAAATGTATACATATCTGACCTTTTTACTTCCCCCGTGAAAGCTGGGGTAAATATTTTGACTATTTTTTCTGCATCAAAGTAACTCACCTGCAATTTTAGATAGGGGAGATCACACTTATTATTTTAAATACTTCTCAGGGTGGGCCATGTAGGTACATGAATGACTTGTATAAGTTATATAGTTGTATTTCTAAATAATGGTAGCACTTATTTTAGAGTACACTGTAAAAAAATTCCGTAGAAATTACAATGTTATTGCAGCTGGGTTGCCGGTAATTTACCGTAGATTTACATTTATGTTATTTACTGGCAAGAGTTTGTTCAAAGTTAAATAAATGTTAAATATTAACAAGTCTTTATCTTTATAGAATAAAACTATACAA
Source organism: Paramisgurnus dabryanus (assembly GCF_030506205.2). NCBI lineage: Eukaryota > Metazoa > Chordata > Actinopteri > Cypriniformes > Cobitidae > Paramisgurnus > Paramisgurnus dabryanus. The sequence goes on from NC_133357.1 coordinate 25,084,052, forward strand.
TAACAGCCTCATGCAAAGCATTCTGGGAACCAGAATTCATCATAAACCTTTTTCTATTTTTTGCTTCAGATTTTGTTTCCCAGAATGTTTTGCTTGATGCTGTTTTTTTTAGTTTTACTCTGTAAAGACAAAGACTTGTAAATGTTTAATGTTCATTTAACTTTGAACAAAATGTTGCCAGTAAAACAAATAAATTTAAATCTACGGTAAATTACCGGCAACCCAGCTGCAATTTCTACGGAATTTTTTTACAGTGTACAGTACAGTGAGGTACATACAGTACTGTGAACTTGCTGCTTAACTGTCTAATTACCAATCGTAAACCCAACCCTAACCATTGTTAAATACATGTAGTTACAAGTATTTGTTGGGCAAGTACACTGAGTATACTGTCTAGGTACTATAAAATAAAGTATAACTATACAATTAAATGAATTATTATAAAAATTTATATTATTCTGAAACTAAAATGGTAATAATAAAGTATAAGTAGCCCAACTACTAGTGTGCAGTGTTTGGTCACAATTTTTCACAATATTTCAGAAGATGAAACCAAATGAAAAAAAACATCTAATAAATAATACTTTTCACAGCATATCTGTATTCAAAATGTATTTTATACTAGTAAATAAAAAGCCAAATTTACACATGAAAACAAATATTATACCAAAATATAAAACTGCTACAGTAAATGTTTGATACAAAAACATCAAACATTCTTATTTTCCAACAGAAATTGTAACTTCTTTTTTAAGCTACAACATAAAACACATTAGGGTGGTTTCCCGGACAGGGATTATCTTAAACCGGGACTAGGCCTTAGTTTAATTATAAAATATAACTTGTTTTAACAACATGCCTTACTAAAAACATTACTTGTGTGCATTTTGAGGCAAAAGAAAGGGCACTGATGTATTTTAAGATATGTCAGTGCAAGTTGTTTTCAGTTTGGACAGCTCTTACATTTATTTTAGTCTAGGACTAGTCTAATCCCTGTCCGGGAAACTGCCCCATTAGATATTTCTTAAACATTAGTTGATCTGCCTTTCACATTTCTGATAAGCACCAAAAAACTCAGATTGGTTAAAGTCAAAGTTTTTTATATACATAGATTACATTTTCATTGTCATTTTATTGTGCTCATATGTACTCTCATCTTATAAATAGTTTTGAATCTGAAATAAATTTATTTATGCATACGCATATTTGATCTTATACAGTACTTACCAACACATATACAATAAGACTTCAGAAGCTACAATTTTTACTATACATTATGTCAGGGGCGTAGGCAGAAATTGTATTTTGGGCGGGCCGGAGCAAAAGTGAGTGGGCCTATAGTTTATCAGAATAAAATTACTTAAATAATAATTAAACCTTAGAGTGAAAAAAACAATAGACAAACTGCAAAAACAGTGACATCTTTACTTTTCAATTTTTGGCGAAGTCAATAATAAAACACTGTCTAAACATGTTAAACCAACAGAGCTCAATAAAGGCTGGACAAACCAGGGTTATTCAGGCTAGTCAGCAGTGCAAAAACAGTTCACCTGAAATAAAGTAGGCTAAAAATAAATTGAAATGACGAAAACTCTCAGCAGAGCACGGTTTGAAATAAATAACAATACACTGCCTAAGTTATGTTAAATCAACCATATACAGTGCAATCAGCCTGTTGGAAATTAAGCTTTTATGCCAAAAATAGCAAATCATTTAAATTAAACAATGTAAGTTTAACCTATAAGGCTGGCATACATCTATACACAACACACCACTTAGTTAAATCACTTCACGAGCAAAAATAAGGAAATTAGTTAAACAGCATGCCTACCTTTGTTGTTTTAATTCTACAAAACAAGACGCAAACGCCTGGGTTTGATGTTGAAAACAGAAATGATCTCATTATAGTCCAAAGAGTCACAGAGTTCTTTTTCAAAAAACAAAAGGTTGTTGAGGCGGGTAGTAACTCATGGATGCAAATTGGGTTGTGAAGGTGGTTCATCAATTGCAGTTAGATCCGCGGGTAACCTGTGTCAGACTGACCGGGAGAGAGCACTGGAACTGCCGCCAGAGAGCAAGCGGCAGCCGGCGCCTCCAGCGTCTGAAGAACTGGGCTGGTAAGACTCGGTAGATGGAGGCAGTGGCGTATCTTCTTCATCAAATCTTGCTTTTTTTAAATAACACATTAAAGAAACTTTAGCCATTATTGTGGCAATGTTAATATTACCTAAAAACGCAGTTAGCAAAGTTAGCTGGCAGACTGCCAGAGCCCTCCAGCCGCCGCCCCCCAGTCTCAGAACTCCTAGCAACCAAGCAACCAATTACGTTTCGGAAGCTTCCTACAACTTGCTTCAACAATTTCATTTTATTTAGAAAGCAAATTAAACACACACCAGTCAATAATAAAGCCGGTTTATGTTAATATATTTTATTAAATACATTTGAATAATAAAAATAAACTAAAAATGTATTTTGGTTAAACTTGCCTGGGCGGGCCAGGGAGTTATGTGGGCGGGCCAGTGCCGCCCTGGCCCATTACTGTCTACGCCCCTGCATTATGTCAAACAAAAAATTCTTAAAAGAAACATATCATGAAAATCTGACTTTTTTGATGTTTCAACCCAGTAAACCATTCTTTGCAAACGTGTGAAAAAATAGGTCATCAAAATTTGTCCCCCTCTGTGATGTCATAAGGGGACAATACCGTCCCTTAAATCTGCACTATCCAACCACTGCACTGCCATTTAGTGCAGAGATCAGCTCATTTGCATTTTAAAGGACACACCCAAAATGGCACATTTTTGCTCACACCTACACAGTGTCAATTTTAACCTGTTATAATAAATTATCTATATGGTATTTTGAGCTAAAACTGTACTCTGGAGACACCAAAGATTTATTTGACATCTTAAAAAAGTATTGTGAAGTGTCCCCTTTAACATTTTAACAATTCACTTAACAGAAAAATGCTAATATATTGTATATATAATTCATGGTATTATTGCAATTTTGCATTAATGATAAGCTACTAACTGTAAAATAATTGTCTGTTGTATTGTAATCAGACTATATTATATTATTAGTGCTATTGAGCCAGTAAGTCTCTTCATACATTGATGCCAAGTGTGAAAAAACTGCCAATCTCAGAAGCCAGATTCATGACAATGTTCTTAAGACAGAAAAAAGAAAAACTTTATTAAGATTAATTATAAGAAGTTCACAAGAATCTCCCTAAGCCAAATTCTCGAAAACTTCTCAAGAAGTTCTTCAATATTTACTTAAGAACACCTGTATTTGTTTCATGATAAGAAAATGATAAGCTTTTACTTTGACCTGCTCTCGAGGTAACAATACACTTAACAGCAGTGGCGAACCGTGGGTACTTCAGCTGGGCCTTCAAAATATGCAATGAAGTGCAAATGCCTCTCCATCCATAATACTAGGCTATTCGTATTTCGTTAAATCATACAGTGAACGTGTAAAAATTCTGAGCACGCAAAGTTAAATTACAGAATGGGCATTGTCTGCCTTTAAATGCAGTTTTAAAGTTTAAAATTACTTTAATCTAACTGATAAACACAAATACAGACTAAGCTGCTCTGTAATGACAGGGGCTCTGTAAATTTGCATTTAACAAGCTTAAATTATGTTCTTTAATTTTTTTTTTTTTTTTTGGAAATATATATTTAGCTGTAGGATACCTTGTTAATCTTTTTCATAAGGGGAAATATAGCACCCTGCGTTCTCAGTGCACCTCCTTGTGGCTTATAACTGTTGTTATAAGATATCCAGGGCTCGCAAAATCTCTAGCCCAAGCCCCGAGTGCTACCGAAATGTATCTCCGCCCTGCCCATCGGTTATAGCGGGGAAAAAAAATATTTGAATGTTTTCGCATTCTCTCAGATTTAGTTAGGAAATTATATTGTATGTTCTTCAGCGTCGTCTGTCAGTCATTACTATCCTCACGTAACAAGTGAAACTGTCAGGAAGTAAAAGTATAATTAAACCCATTATTTTTCTCGTGTTCGCGTCATATGCACGCGCTTCTCCCGGCTGTGCTCTTCACGAGTACGCGCTTAAGTAATTTCGTTTTTACCTCAGCCCTATCAAGCTAGCCACAACGTCAATCACGTTTTCCGCCATTTACCTCAACCACTCTCACCGCAGAGATTCGGGCCATTAGACTGTATTAATATTAACGGTCTATGATCTTCGTCTTTGGTGTTTTACGGCAGCTCGCATCCAGTTTGTTGCATGCTTAGGACTTCATGAAGGCTTACAATGCTTTGTTTTTTACCCGCCCACTTGAAATCAAAACGTGATTGGTCGATTTGCCCGTCACTCTCCACACCAAAACACATAGCTTGGCCTTCCCTGGGATTCATGAAGTCCTAACCAATGAATGAGCCAGATAACCGGGCCTTAATAGAGACAGACGATTCTGATTGGATTAGATGTTTTCATGACATGAACCTGACAGTAAGCTTTACGTTAGAACATAGATGAGAGAAAATATATTACATGTATTGTATTAAATTGAATTAAATAGAAATTTAAAAATTTAAAAACATATTTTTATTGAATACTATATTATTTATTTGTATTATTATTATAAAAAAATCTTTTTATAAATTTTTTTAGGCCTTCTCTGAAGGCGTAGAAGGCCCTGAAGGTTCCCCACTGCTTAACAGTATCGATCCATTAACATGTTTTAAAGAAAAGCAAGGCAGACTACACAATACATGTCACAAACGGATTAAACATCTTTACCTTTTTAAAAACTGTGAACTTATCCTAAGTTTAAGATGGTATTTACAACAGTTTCTTTATATGAACATTTGAATACTTCTCGAGTACTTTTCTTTTGTATTGACAATACAAAATATTCCTAATTATTTTCTTATATTTGATGTTTAAAAAAATCACAGCTAAGAAGAATTTTCCCCCTAAAAACATTTTATGAATCCAGCCCCAAGTCTAGGAACAAATAAGCCTTTGGAATATCGATGGCATCTTCAGATGTCCTCCAAAAGTCTTTTTTGACATTTAACTATAATTTTGAATGCAAACATTTGACCCTAACAACGAAATGTTAAACCTCTTTTACCTAGATGTTTGTTTTCTCCTTTTGTTATCAATTTTGATTGTGTTTTAGTCTTTCCAACAGTTTCAAATACTACTTTACATTTTTTCATTCATTCATTCATTCATTCTTTCAGAGGGTGAAGATGAGACAGAAGATGGAGGAGGTACTTGCTGTTGTTAAGTTATGTTTAATTGTAATGTTTAGTCTTAGATTGATTTATGGTTTTTGAGGAATAGTTTAACGCCTGTGGAAACTTGTATTATGACACAAACACACACCCTTCTGAATAATTCCTTCTTTCTAAGCATGAGATCATTCAGAGTCCCATTATAATAAAGTTCAATGAATCAACTGACTGATATTATATTGCTATGGTTGACTGATTCACCCCTTACAAAATATATCATTATTTTTTATGTATTGATTGATTGCCATTGGCAAAACCAGTTTGTGTAACCATGTTTTTTTTGGTTGGGTTTTGACTGTCAAATTCACAATAGATGTAAAAATGACAATATAAAAGTGAAAACTCCAAAAGTCTTTCATCTATGTTATGGTTAACTTTGTTTGTTTGTTTGACTCTTTAGAGGAGGCTAAACGTAAAGTCGTAAAGTAAGTTGATTTTGTTTTTTGGAGTCCAAGAATAATAATTCAATGTATTTTTTTATAGAACAATGTAAGTAAATTATGTTTTTGTTTTTTTTAGACCTTTTGTGTTGCCAAACTTGGTGCCCCCAAAGATTCCAGATGGAGAAAAAGTTGATTTTGATGTGAGTAGCTCCCATGACTCAATCATATTTAAATCAACAGGTATGGTTGGCTTGAATTGACATTCAATTTAGCTTTAAGAGAGAACTTTCTTTTCTGTGTTTATGTATTTACTGTATTGTTATATTTGTACAGCACAATCTGTTACAATTTACATACCGGAGACTATATTTCCTATTGAAAGAGGAACTCTGAATCCATAATATTCTAATTTTCTATATCAATAATGTATGTTTTATCTATTTTAAGGCACTTTAGATCATGCAGTATTGTGCAAACATCTTGAATGGTCGCTGCACATGGTTCCTAACAAACATATTTGAGCCTTGCCATGTGCTACACATAGGGGATAGTGGGGCACAACCTAACACTTTTTGGTTTTGGCTCAATCATTCAAAAAATATTTGAGTTTGATTCATTATATTTTTACACAAGCAACACACACATCTCTGCTACAAATGAACATTTGAAGTTTGTTTCTAGTACTTACCATTCTTGGACAATTACACCAAACATGACAGAAGTGCAAGCGTTACAACTTACCCCATAGGTGGGGTTCATTGTAACAGGCAGGGGGTTAGTTGTAACACTTGCTAAAAATAAGGTTTGCAGGCAAATATTTCAATATTATTTTGTCTACAGGTATCCACACTGTATTCATTCATCCAGCCCTTTTTTAACAATAGTTAAATTATAAATGGATACAAATGTCTAAATATGTGAGAAAAAGCAGCACAATTATGACATTTATTTTTATATGTGACCCAGTCTGTAATAACACAGGATTTTTGATAAGACAGGCACATTTATTTTGTTGGCAGCCAGCAATCATTCATGTTTAGCCTATTTAAAACAACGGCAAGAATTACGCTAACATTAGCGGTTTTCATATCGTAAGTGCTGAGGGGTTAGTTGTAACACAGCGTTACAATTAACCCCACAGGGTCAAAATATTTTCATGCCCACCAAAAATGTTGCTGCAGACATATTTCAAAACGATGCTATGTTTTAGTCAACAAGACACTGATTAATATGACATAGCATTGGATTTGTTATCTTACACACCCAACTTAGAAACCGAAAAAAAAAACATATGATGAAAAAATGTACTTACGTGCCACCAAAACACTCGTTCATAAATAACTCTCTGGAAAAACATGATACATTTCCAATAATTTGCGGGAGATCGTCTTTTGGCAGCGTGAAAAAATACCAGAAATAGAAAACGCTCAACCTTGTGCAACAATGTAAACAGTCCGTGTTACGACTAACCCCCCGTGTTGTTACCCGTGAGTTGAAAATAACTTGGCACGTTTTAAAGTGTAACTTCTGACACAATAGATGCTACACTATGGGAAATTGTTGCATACATGATCTGAAATGTTTCCTCCCCTATAAGGATATCCACCGTAAGCGCATGGAGAAGGACCTGAATGAGCTCCAGACACTCATAGAAGTTCACTTTGAAAGCCGTAAGAAGGAAGAAGAAGAACTTATCAGCCTTAAAGAAAGAATTGTGAGTGAGCATAGCGTCCTAAAAACTTTAAAGCTACTAATTTTGCAAAACTACTATTTGTTTGGCTTTTCTTATTATTAAAGGGCCAATATTATACAATTTTTTACAAGTTGTAATACAAGTCTCAGGTTTGCCTATGAGTTTGTGAAGTTTTAGCTAAACATACCACACAGATCATTTGTTAAAGCGTGTTCAAAATCCCCCTATTTGGGTGGGACCAAAAAAAGCGCTGTTTTATGTCTGTACCTTTAAATGCAAATGAACTACTGCTTTGGGTTAAAAATAGATCTGATAATAGTATCTTTAGCTGCATTAGCACTAAAATATGCTAACAAACACATTTAGAAAAACTTTTGGGTAAAATGAAGCAGTCAGTCAGTGGCTGTGGGTGGGGCTTTGTTTGTGTGACATCACATTCACAAGAGAATCAAAACAGCATGTCTAATAAGACTGCTCTGGTTTAATGCCAATTAAAAAGGGAGGAGTGGGTGGATTTTTTCTTTGTAGCGTTGTTGTGTTCAACACACATTTATGTCTAAACACCTTGCAAAAGTGGATTTTGTATAATATGGGCCCTTTAAGCTATTTTCTTAAACCGAAGACATGTAAAACGTGACAACACAGGTCTTAACATCCCTGTTCAAAACTTTATTTGTGAATTTAAGTCACATCAATCAACTTTTACTTTTTTTAAACGAATATTGTAATCTATCTCTGTTTTATGCATCTAACTAATTTCCCAGGAGAAACGGCGTTCCGAGCGGGCAGAGCAGCAGAGGATCCGGAGCGAGCGTGAGAAGGAACGTCAGAAGCGTTTGGAGGTGAGTGAAGGGCTGTCGCATGCCCTCTCATTACCTGCCATCTGATACTGAGGAGGGTAAACCAGAATAAGCTGGCTTTTCACATGTTTAGGACGAAAGAGCTCGGAAGGAGGAAGAGGAGGCCAAAAAGAGGGCGGAGGATGATGCCAAAAAAAAGAAGACGCTCACCAGTTTGCACTTTGGTGGCTACATGCAAAAGGTCAGAGTTGTGGTAAAACATCATGGCTACAGTAATGGCAGAGATTTAGTCCCAGTTTAAGATTGTGCTGTATTATATATCCACTGTGATCACACACCATTGGAATGTGGACTCCATAGTCTGTTGGATTTTTTTTAATGATTGTGCTTTAACACTTTTTAGTTGTTGCCTGTCTGAATTCAGCACATTACGATTGACTCCTACGAGATCATACTGGAAAACCAGTCATTTATTTTATAAATAAATTTAGCATAATGTTTTAAAATCACAAACATGCATAAATATCATGATGATGAATGTTTAAAAACTCTTTTGAACACCTTCTCTGTGGTATAAAAGCCACATTCAACATTCACGGGTGACGTTGCTTTGCAGACGGACCGGCGTTGTGGAAAGAAACAGACCGAGAGAGAGAAGAAAAAGAAGATTCTTGGTGATCGTCACAAACCTCTGGACATTAGCAATGCCACTGAATCTGTTCTCAGGTTGGTCCTGCCAAAGTTGACTGCTATAAATTTAAAGGGATAGTTCAACCAAAAATGAAAATCCTGTCTTTTACTAACCCTCATTATGTTTTAAACCTGTATGAGTTTCTTGATTCTGTTGAACACAAAATATATTTTAACTCATTCCTCGCCAGCCTTTTTTTTAAAGCAACACTATGTAGTTTTTTTACCTTTAAATAATGTCTCTAAAATTATTTCAGTGATAGAACAACTTTAAACTGAACAAATTGTACTGTTGCTGCAACCTGAGCAGCCTCCTAGCTGCTACAAGCACACTCTGAAAGTGGCGGTGGAGGGTAGGAAACACAGCCCCGCCCCTCCCCCTGCCTGCAGAAGAGTGTCTGATACCAGGCACTGTTGCGCTTTTCAACCACATGGGGGAGCTGTGAGTCATTTTTACATGGAAACTACATAGTGTTGCTTTAAAGTTGCCTGACAGCATTTTTTGTGATTTTCACAAAAGTTTCACAAAATGCCTTTCAGGAATATTTTAATTGAAAAAAGTATAAACATACAAATATATCAAATGAAAGAACAGACCCTCGGTTTTCAGACAAACAATAAACAAACAAACAAAATGGAAAAAGTTTAATCAAAGGGACATTCCACTTTTTTTTGAAAATATGCTCATTTCCAACTTCCCTAGAGAGACTTTTCTATAGATACATTGTGTACTAAGACCGACAGAAAATTAAAAGTTGTGATTTTCTAGGCAGATATGGCTAGGAACTAAACTCTCAAACTGGCGTAATAATCAAGGACTTTGCGGATGTAACATGGCTGCAGCTGGCGTAGTGATATTACACACTGCCCGAAAATAGTCCCCTTGGTTACTTTCAATGGAAAATCGCCTAGAAAATCGCAACTTTTAATTTTCTGTCGGTCTTAGTACACGATGTAACTACAGAAGAGTCAAGTTTTAAATAGGACAAATATCAAAACTCTTTGGTAATTTTTTAGCGCGATGCTAATGGTCTAATCAGATTCAATTGATTATGCTAAGCTATGCTAAAAGTGCGCCAGATCCAGAGATCAGCTGAATGGATTTCAAAACGGGAAGAATCAAATGTTTAACTCTTGGGGAACTGGAAAATTAGCATATTGTTAGCAGGTTGTTATCGCAAAAAAATAAGCCTCCACAGTGTGATCACGACCCAACTCGAAGCGGAGGATCTTGTTTCACACTAAAGGGGCTTATTTTGCAATATTAACCTCCGCTTAGTGTGTGCATTATTTTCGAATAATTCAACGGCTTGCCGTCAATCATTTCTTACATAACAAACCTTGGAATGTTGTGACTGGCCAATCAAAATCAAGCATTTTAGTATGCTGTGTATTAAGTATAGATAAAGGCTGCACTGTAAAAAATACTTTCTGCCTTAAAAATTTTTGTTAAATCAACTTGGATTTACAAGTCATTTCAACTTACTATTATTTATCGTGACTGGAGATGAGTTGTTATAACTACAGGTGAGTTGTTATAACTTATAAAATTAAGTTGACTTTTCTCAACTATATTTTATAAGTTGTGACAACTCATCTCTGTTGACATGACTTGTAAATCTAAGTTGATTTAACAAACATTTTTAAGGCAGCAAAGTATTTTTTACAGTGTGTGTATTAAAATTGTTGCACATTTTTAAATAACAGTAAACCCAGCGGGTCTGAGTTATACAGCAGATCGTGATCGCTTTTGCATCCGTTTCCTATATTATTATTATTATTTTTTCTTTTTGAATAACATTAGTTTAGACTGTTTTGTGTTTTATATTATTAAATAAACAATTGCATTACATTATTTGCTCAAAATGTCTGCCTGAATAGTGTAATATGTAAAATAAATACAATTAATTCTGGCAGTTAAATAGAAAATTATCCCAATACATGTAATCATTGCAAAATTATACCAAAATGTATTATTTCCTAATGACCAAATGCGAACATTTTACCTGCTGCCGGTAGTGGGCAGATTTGGACAAATGACTTAATGGTCGTATGGGTTGGAGCAGGGATGGAGGGGTTGAAGGATATGTTGAAATGATGTTGTGATCTAAAACGGAATAAAAATTTACGGATTTTTTTTTTTACGGAAATAAAAATAAGGATTTACAGAAATGTACTAAATGTGGCGTTTTATCAAGTAGCTTTTTGGGGTCTCACCCAAATCATATTGAGGGAATACACATCTATTCTGGGCTCTTATTAACTGCTTTATCTTTATTTTTCAGAAATGTTGGGTTGAAAAGAGCCCGTTGGGTTGTGATTTAACTTATGCTGGGTTGTTTCAACCCAAAATGCTGGTTTGTTTTAACCCATTGTTGGGTCGAATATAAACATTTTCTGGGTTAATTTAACCCAACAGTTGGGCTTGTCCCTTTTTTAAGCATTTTTAGAGTGCATAAACATTATAGTTTTCAATTACTTTTGTATTTGCATTCTGTACAAACAACCAGATGTATGGAGACCTGATAATAAATAACCATTTCTTTCTTTGTTTATCTTTAGGGAAAAAGTCACAGAACTCTGGACTTGGATGCGTGAACTAGAAGCAGAGAAATTTGAGTTAGAGTATGAGTTTAACAAACAGAAATATGAGGTAGGTGATTCACTCATATAGGATTTCTACGAACGGCCACATAGTTCACATGACATGACGTCAAAATCGACCATATCTACTTTTTCCAGCCCATTCTCATGATTTGTGTATAAATTGCACACAATGCAAAAAAATCGTGCAAATTACAATTTTGCGTGCACGCCAGTCCTTCCCGTTCAACTTTGGCACGACTTTTCACATTGCGTGCTATTCATACGCACTTTATGAAAATGGGCTGACTTTTTCCTAAAACAAAGGAAATACTTTTAGCCTGCAGTCTTTTTTCATAATGTAAGAACTTGGACAACCACATCAGATTTAGCTGAGGTCATCTATCAGGTCATGCAAGCAAGCTATTGGTTATCATATTAACTAGTAGCTATTTAACATAAATACGAAATGATACAAATGCGAAATAATGCATTTTATGTGACAAAAAATGTATCTGTCCTACACAAGTTTATATCCTGTTTCACCTGGAAAAATGACTTTTGAATTAGTGTAGGTATTACAATGACTCACAAGAAAAGCATTCATCTCCGCTCAAATCCCTTCCTGGTCTATTTCTGTAGAAGTTAATAGAAAGTAAACATAAGTAACTTAAGGTCATGGTGCCATTCTCCTGCTTTCAGTGAGATGTTAGAGTATGTACAGTATTGTAAATACAGTAATAAAATAATTATGGTTGTCTCTACAGATCAACGTCCTGAGGAACAGAGTCAGTGACCACCAGAAAACGTAAGTGTATATTAAACATGCACCATTATCTATCTTTTAAATTAAAAGAGTTCCCAAACTGCCAAACGCCAAGCTTACTACTTCTTATGCAAATCTTGTAATAAATAAACATTGTTGAACTGGTTCTCAAGCTATCGTTTTGGTTTTAATACATGCCTGCACTGCTCTCCCAGGCTTGCTATGTTTTTTATCGAAAACTCTGCTACGTTTCCTCGAGGGAATTCACATTCAAACCAATCTCTGACTCATCGGTTTCTGCCTCAGGCATGGAACACAGACACAGAAATGTTTGTGAACACCCATCAGATCAGCGATCTGGCTGGCGGGGACATTGTTAAACCTGCTTTTTGGCGGAAAACTAATGCGAGAGCCAAAACTAAAAGACCTGGGGGAAGAATGAGGTTTTTTGGTTGCGATGTGGTGAATAACAAAGTGAGGACTTTCGGTCCATATCCATGACTTTTAACCAAACCTCTGGATAACAAGTCAACAGAAATACAATCTCAGTTTCAAAATCAAATTAGCTGCCTAATTATACAACATTTGAAAACATCACAGACACAACGGCTGTCAGGAGAATATTACCTGGATGCCTTTTAAAACACCTCAGTGTGCGAATTTGAACGATGTGACTCCACCGTACGAGCGAATGACGGTGGTATTGGCAACCTAGAAACCAACAGTAAATAAAACAAGGCACGCTTAGAAAATGGAAACAGGACTGCATTTAGTTCCGATTTGGCAAGTTATAAATTGCAGCTTATATGAATGCTGTGCACAGAAGAAGAAATGCAGAATTTTTGTTGCAGGCACTAGCAGCAAGGGCATTGCGGCAACGTCAAGTACAAAATATAGGAAAATTAACGTCAGCTAATACAGCTAGACGATCAGTCCCGTGAGTTTAATTTTTGCTAGGTTAGAATTTATTTGGCAAATGCGTTTCCATCTCCCAGTATTCTTATTTACTCTTTTTCAAAAACCACCTCAGGTGAGCGTAAAAACTTCAAAAATGCGCATTAAATCAGTGGAAACCCAGCTAATGGTGTCATGTGGTAGCAATGCAAATTTACATGAATTAGCCACCTTGTAAAATAGTAAAAAAAATGCCTAGGGACCTTGTGTTGACCGAATTACTGTACGAGGCAAAGGATAAAGCAATCCCACAATGCACTGCACCAAGCTCAGTGCACATTTCACTTAAGATGAAGTAAAAAAAAATGTTAAAGAAACAGTATGTAAGATTTTTTGCATTAAAATATATATATAAAAACATCTCTAGCACAGCGTTATATATTTTGTTCACATGTGTTCTCTTACATTATTTCAAAAGTTTTTAAAGGAAAATGCCCACATTTTGGGAATTTAGCTTATTCACCGTATCCCCCAGAGTTAGACGAGTCCATACATACCTTTCTCATCTCTGTGCGTGCTGTAACTCTGTCTGACACAGCCCCCGCTAGCTTAGCTTAGCACAAAGACTGGAAGTGAATGGCTCCAGCTAGCATACTGCTACCTATAAGTGAAAAAAAAACGTGTACATTTTCCTATTTATGTGTTGTGATTTGTATAGTCTCAGCTTGTACAAATAACAAGGTCATATGAGACACAGCCATCTTATAACCATATATATATATACAGGGAACTATATTCTCAGAAGGCGAAGCACTGCTACTTGGGTGGAGTTACTAGTTCCCAGTATATTGTTAAAAAATGACCGTGTCTCATTTGACCTTGTTATTTATACATGCTGTGACTATACAAATCACAACGTGATACAATGTTCGCGTTATTTTGTCATTTATTGGGAGCAGGATGCTAGCTGGAGCCATTCACTTCCATTCTTTGTGCTAAGCTAAGCTAGCGGGGGCTGCGTCAGACAGAGTTACAGAACACACAGAGATGAGAAAGGTATGTATGGACTTATCTAACTCTGGGGAAACGGTGAATAAACTAAATTCCCAAAATGTCGGCATGTTCCTTTAACAATGAATTTGCAGAATTAGGGGCGGTTTACATTTCACATCTAAAACCGTGCAGAAAGTGTACCTTAAGGAGCAATTTTGTACCAGTTAAATTTTAGGGGTACAAAACAGTTAACTGTACCTTTAAAGGTACAAAATAGATCCTTAAGGAACAGTTATGTATCCCAAAAGGTACAACATTGTATTATTTTTATATACCTTTAAAGGTACAAAACCTTTTTTTCTGACAGTGTAGGATTGTTTATACATGGCGTCATCTCCGGGTTATCCTTGGTTTCTGCTTTTGTTGGCATAGAAACCATTCATGGTATAAGTGGAATAATTGACTCTGGTCCTGTGAATGATTTGAAAATAACTACACTTTACATCGTGCCATATTACCACCTTGGATATGCATTATTTTCGTATAATTCAACGGCCCGTTGTCAATTATTCCTTACGCAATACACCCAACGATGTGCGCAGTGCCGCATGCTAGCAAGTCAATTTGCTAATGCTTCAATGAAGCCACACTGTTAGTTTACAATATAATGTAACGATTATAAAACTTTATTGAATTACTTCATCCATTAACATGATTTAATATCAACAGTGAAGGTGAATGACTCTCATTGTTCTTTCACAGAGACATCAAGCTACACCGTTATAGTTGTTTAGAAACTACTAGTGGCAAGAATTTCATATCTTGCCTTTAAGTCTGGCTGTTTTCAAACATTGATATGACATCTCATTTATTATTTGTTTTTATTTCTACAGGTCAAAAAGAACCAAGAGAGGCCTAAGGAAGTGAATCTGTACTGAACAGCTGAACTCCTCACAGAGAGCCCAAGACGACCTGCATATACTTTACCCAAAATAATTAATGTTAAATTGAATATTGTCATTTTAAATAAAAAAAATTATGTTAAAATAATTGTCTGTCCAGGACACACATATATTTACAATACACGCACAGAAAATAATAAATGAGAAATTAAACCAGCAATACTTTTGTCTGATATATTTTACCTTTGTAAAACATTGTTTATTCAGCCTGATAGCACGAGAATTTCTACGTATTTTACGAGATGGCTAATTTGTATGAATTCGTATCATAAAAAAACAATATCAAAACCCCACCCCTAACCCCAACTTCAAAGGGGCAAAAGCAAACATACAAAAATGTACGAATATGGTCGTATGAATTAACCACCTCGTAAAATATGTGCGAATTCCATGAGATATGGTTGTTTTTTCCATTAGTTTATTATTTATTAATTCACGCGATAAATTCAGAACTGAAATTGTTGTTAATTGTGTTTTTTTTTAAGTGTAACATAACTCTACCACTGTAGAGCAAAACTACGACAACAAGGACGTTGACCTGCCAGTCACTTTGACATGCATTATATGTCTATACATACTATTTCTGTTTTAGAGAAAGAAGAGACTACAGGACCATTCTGTGTGTTTGCCCCAAGCAATATCATATGAAAACCACCCATAACAGACTGCAAATGTAATTGGTGGTTATCTTCTATACAAGACAGGTATATCAGATATAAAGATAAAAGGGAATATTCTGAGAAACTGCAAGTTGAAAATATTAAGATGAGACAAGATGGGTGGCGTTGTGACAGGAACGAATTAAAAGGCCACTGGGTTAAGCCCCACATGGAGTCATGGCAATACCCCCTTGAGCAGGACTTTAGGCTCATGTTGTCTGTATAATTTAACAACTCTGTTTAACACATTGCCAAAAATCTTAGATTTTTTTTTACAAAATCATTACTTGACATTTTCATACATTTGATAGTAGTATGAACTTTTTAAAAGTATATTATCAGAGCACATAATATTTAAAAACATTCCCAGCTTAAAGGCAGGGTACAATAGGTGATATTCTCCAGAAACATTTTTAGTCATGGTGATTAAAAAATCTTTTTAAATCCTGATAGCAATCACCAAGTAAAGTGGTGTAAATATATTTATAATACTATATATCTTTGTGGAAGGCATAGAAGTATAATGAAAAAACTTTTTCCATGTAGAAACTGTAAAAAAGATCAACCCAGTAGCTCAGTTTTGGTAAACCATTCTCTGCAAACATGTGAAAAAATAGGTAATTGAAATTTGGTTCCCCTTGTGATGTAAGAAGGGGATAATACCGCCCCTTAATCTGCACTACGCAACCACAGCACTGACATTTTTGAAGAGAGAGAAAAATATTTTGTCAGCACAACTGAGCTTCAACAAACCACCATCATTGTAATCAGTGTTTGCACTTCATCAGCTCATTTGCATTTTAAAGGAAGGACACACCCCAAAACAGCACATTTTTGCTTGCACGTATAAAGTGATTTTAACATGCTATACTAAATGATCTATATGGTATTTTGAGCTTAAACTTCACATATGTTCTCTGGGGACACCAAAGATTTATTTGACATCTTAAAAACATCTTGTGAAATGTCCCCTTTAAGCAGTGTTCTTTGCCATAGTAACTTAAACTTATATTGTATATATGAGATGAATATTAGGCATGAACGCCATCGCAAAGTTTTAAATATGACTGGGAAACTCAAGATTTCCTATGAGCCTCGAATTTATGAGAGAGTTACAATTTCAGTGTTAAACATTTCTTCAATTCAACACCTAAAGAGCAAATGGATCATATTTCGAGTAAATAGTTGTTCAGAGTTAATCATGTCAGTGTTAACCCAACTCCTTAGAGATGTGATTATACTCCGTCCAAACATTTCAGTCTTCAGTTTTGGCTGACCGCCTGTCATTTTCCATGTGTCCTGAAGATCGAACGGTAAGTAAAACTAAATGATTTACATTTTTTAATGCTCTGATTTTAACTTTTATAAACTTGTTTTCTGTGGCTCTATATTATGCTTATTTCTAATGTTTGGTGTCCTTATCTGAACAGCAAGAGTTAAAGGGGTCATATTATGAATATAATGGATTTTTAGCTTAAAATACCATATAGATAATTTATTATAGCATGTTAAAATATCCACTTTGTACATGTGAGCAAAAATGTGCCATTTTGGGTGTGTCCTCTAAAATGCAAATGAGCTGATGAAATACAAAGAGTGATCACAATGATTGATGGTTTGTTGAAATTGAAACTCAATTTTGCTGTCAATTATTTTTTCTTTCTCTCTGCACTAAACAGCAGTGGTTGGATAGTTCAGATTAAGAGACGGTATACTTGTAATAAGACTTACATCACAAAACAGGCAAAATGTTAATAAACTATGTTTTCACATGCTTGCAGAGAATGGTTCACCAAAACTAAGTTACTTGGTTGATCTTTTTCCAATTTTCTAGATTGATAGAAGCACTGGGGACCCAATTATACAACTAAAACATGACAAAAATCAGATTTTCAAGCTACCACCCCTTTAAATTAGGTTTAGATCTTGGCTGTTTCATTTCACCATCATTGTAATCAGTGTTTGCATGTCATCAGCTCATTTGCATTTTAAAGTAACGACACACCCAAAAACAGCACATTTTTGCATGCACGTACAAAGTGGGAGTTTTAACCTGCTATAATAAATTATCGATATGATATTTTGAACTAAAACTTCTCATATGTAATCTGGGGACACAAAACGACTTATTTTACATCTTAAAAATCTCATAATATGACCCCTTTAACACTTTTGTGAGTTAAAGAAACTCTTGAATCGTGTTAACTCTGAACCAGTACTACCTAAATAGTTAAACCTGAAACCAGCCTGGAATCTCTTTTAGTGATGAAACTCTGGCCTTTACAATCTTAAAAAAAGTGTTTATTTAACGTTGATGAGTGTGGAGCTATAATAAACTCGGAAAAAATGTTGAGATGAACTCTGTGAGAGTTCATTTAACAATGGAATTTTTGCTGTGTTGGCGTGTTTCTGTGAGAAACATTTTTCGACAGATCTGGCAACCCTGCACGTTCCTCTACGCCAGTAATTCTCAAAGTGTGGTCCCCCAAACCCCCCCAGTGGTCCGCCAAAAGATGACCTAAACTAGGCAAGTGTTTATACAATCGTCACTTATTTAAGTAGATTTTTAATGTACTTGCAAAACTGTGATATCAGTTCTTGCCTTTCTGTTTTAATAACGTAAAAATGGATCGGTTGGCTAAACCAAAGAGGAGTCAAAAGAAGGATCAAGCGTCAACTGAGAGCAGCTAAAATCCACAGATCTATTAGTTTTGTAATGTACTCGTTTTTGTTTCATGTGTAAAATCCCTGTAATTTCAGTGATTTTGGACATGAAGGGGAACATTTTTTTTCAGTATTTTATTGTTACCATAGTTACAACCATAGACTTCATATACCCATCACCTCAGTTTTAAACTAATGGCTCTTTGGAATGACATTAAGTGGGACCTAGGCTGTTATAGTATGTTTAATTGCATTTTTTTATTTTCACATGTGCAGTTTGTTGTTCATATTAAGCTGCAACTCATTTCACATTTACTTTTTCAAATGAACTAAAATTCATATAATAATTTCTGAAGATAGCATTGCATTTGTGTTTAAAAAATTTGTTTTTGACTTAAAACAGTTGCATATTAAACTTAAACTTAGCTTATCCTTCCTATTGGGGGAGTTTTTTGGGGGAGTGTTAGAGTGGGATTCTGTTAGGTGGTCCTCAGAAAAAAATTGGAAGATAAAGTGGTCCTTGGGCTGAAAAAGTTTGAGAAACACTGCTCTACGCAATGCAGGCCAACCTAGAAAGGAAAGCAAAGCGAATATCTTATGTTCATCCTGAACCGGCAACACATGGAAAAATGACTTAAAAAGACTGAGGAATATGAAGAAGAAACGCCTGGAACAAGAAATAGCTAATGGGGCTTTGGAGAGCGATCTGAAGGAAAAGAGGAATGGTAGCTATTGATGGTCTCACCAAAATTGCCTACCCCTCTTTTAGGCCAAATAAGAGGAAAGATGACAAATAAGTTACACCAAAATATGTGCCGAACTATATTTTGAAACTACCGTGTACAGTAGATGACAACTGAAAGATGCTGTTGTCCCCTCAGGCCTTTGTTTAGTTTCAGTGTTAAACGCATATACAGTAAAGGATCTCCACCCACAAACAGGATTTTTGAGCAAATGCCTAAACGCCTTCACTCCAATTAGATTTTAGCAATACATTTCTGCTGTTCATATCTGACAGCATGCTCAATACAGCATTAACAAAACACTGCATGCACAACAGCAAGTTATAGAGCCTGACACAAATGAAATCAGTATTATTTATTTTGTAGTTATTTATAAACTTGCATTACAATAATTGGAAGAAAAATACCAGTTTGATTTTATATTGTAAGTTAATGGCAGTGTGTGTGAATGAACGCAGAACTCAGTCTAGACTACAGTGTGTGAAACATTCAAAATCCATTCAAAATAGACACTAGATCATTATACTGCACTTTCTACAATGCAATAAACATGAGCAAAATTATGCAAATGATCTTTGTTACAAGTCACGACTTTAACAGTTGTTTGTATTAGCAGTGCGGTACTCGGTTTCCCTATGACAGGAATGCATGAGCTTGCTTTTATATTGGGGAATTTGCATGACTCATAAGATCTTTTCTTGGATCACAGCCAAGCATTTTTTTGTGTAGGGTGGAGATGAAGCATCCAGTAGGGAGATTGATTAAGACAAATGTCTCCTTTGGAAAGAAACAAGTAAAGTTCTGCCTGTGCTGGGGAAACAAATCATTTGTAATATATCTGCACGATTTATGTTTGACACTTGTAGTTTGGCTTCTGACCAAAATGTTAAAAAATTCCTAAGTTAAAGGACACAAAGTTTTGTAAACACAAAACATGTAAATTTAACCCTTAAACTCTGTGGACCCACAGGCAGGTCATCAAACCTTTATATATATATATATATACACACATCGTAGAGCAGTTTACTGCAAAATAAGATTTTTTTTATCAATTTACTCTACATTATATGGGTAGACGACTCTTTTAATATTCTAATAATTTTGGGGGTATTAAAAAAGCGATAATTTTTGACCCATCCAAATGATTGTTGGCTACTGCTAAAAATATACCCATGCTACTTAATACTGGTTTTGTGATCCAGGGTCACATATTAATATTACATCTCTTTATTGTCAACAATTGTCTCATTTGTCTATATTAAATTCAGGTATGCTCAATTCTAATTCATGTAATGCATGAATAACATTTCAAGTTATGAGCAGGTGCCAAAGCATTTTTATTTAACCCTAACTTAACAGACATTTAATATTTAAATACAAAATGTAAAATTTGCATTTAAATGTCTCTGTTTTCCATTTCATTCCAACATTACTAAGTCTTATAAAAAAATACAAAGCAAAAGTAAGCTGCACATTGCACCATAAAACAAACAATATTTACAAAACACAATATAACACAGATGAAGTAAACAGCAAAGCACGGTATACTTTACAATAAAACCAAATATAGGTGTTGTCAGAAGAGGGATAATCTTGGCTCCATAATTGCAGATTATTAAAGGGTACAAAAACCCAAAGAAAACATTATTACAGAACAAAATAATGTTTTTAGCTCGAACCATCAACCTATTGCAACCATTTCCATACAATCATTTAGTATATTTTTACACTGGGTTCATTTGCTGCGGTTCAAACCCAAGGGCGAATGTCTTGACTTAAGCCACAACCTACTTTCTCATGATTTTAAAATAACAAATGTTGTTTTATTGTTATCTTGACAATTCAAATCTCATGACGTAATTTCCTCTCCATAATATTTTGTGTATTTTGAAGTAAACTGCTGATGCACATGAGTTGGGGTCTTCGCCAAACAAATTTAAAAAAATGGATTAGAAAAAAATGGATTTTCGTTCACAAGATCTTAACGTGATTGGATTCCAATCGGATATACATCGAAATCGGATTTGGACTGACGTGTGAACAAGGTCAAAGTTATTTCATTTAAATGTTGTTTAAAGCAGAATTGTTTATATTTAAGTGCAACTTTAGAGATGGTCCCTAAATTCACGACCATCAAATTGGGAATTACTCAGTGGCAGCCGGTGACTTCTTTTTTCGAGGGCGCTCGATGTGAAGTTCGTCACAACATGTATGTAGTCCGTCATGTGTGGGGTTCGTAATTTCAAAATATGTGTTCTGCGCGTCATGTTAACATGTGTGCATCAAGTGTTTTGTCAAAATAAGTGCCTGCTGCAGACGCGTCTAAAGGGTTTATGATAAAAGAGACGCTCACGTTTGCCAGATACTCGCATAATCTCATGCATTATTAGAGTTTACTCTTAAGGGAGTGTTTTGCGGGTATTTTGTGAATGTGAGCGTCTCTTTTATCATAAACCCTTTAGACGCGTGTGCAGCAGGCACTTTTTTGACAAAACACTTGATGCACACAAGATCACTTGACACGCACATCACATATTTTGAAAACACAAGCACACATGACACTTCGAACACTTATTTTGAATTTGAGAATTGTATTATGTTTCATTGTAACAGAAGGGTAAACACTAACACGTTCATCTTGCTCAAAACACACACACAATAACACCCAGTTTCAACATTTACGCTCTGCTCATCCAGTCATAAGAGGAAGTCGATCCACTGCGTAGGTTCAGTTATGCATTCAATAAACTTTCATTTATCTGAAGTCAACTGAGCATGCACTTAATGCATGAAGCACCTGCTGTTTTAAAGCTACTTAACCGAGTACTTTCTAAAAGAAAAGATCTAGTTATGTACAGTACCTTGAATCACCTACACAAGTCAGTATAATGCATTGCAATTGTGTTTGAACAAGAAACCATAAAAAATGTGTTACATCAAAATATTGCTTATTAAAAAATAAACAACAGGAAAAAATCAAATGTAACAAATGTTTTTACTTTTGTTCAGACTGCCAGTGACTAGTAGTGGCAGAGCGACATGATCTCATTCATTTCACAGGAAGTGGGAAAGTCCCTGAAAGTCTGAACGATAATATTCTGATATGTTTTAGCCGTTTTGTCAATTCAATAAAGGTTTAAACATTCAAGCTCCAAAAAGGGAACTTAACCCATGTTTCAAATCTTCTGAAGTAATACAGTCATTTAAGTATTGCAATACATAATACATACAGTGATTGCAAAGGCACTTATCAAAATAGATTTTGTGTTCTGCAGAAGAAATGCATGTAAAATGCTGAATAGAAATGGAAAATAATTTGTATACAATTACATAATATATGGATACAATGATATTCCATAATGCACCCAGCATGAAAACAAAGCCCTAACATGATGAGGGAAAAATGATTCATCTTTATAGAGAGTATAATCCAGGGCTGCAACAACTTTTTTTCTTATTGATTAGTTGGCCTTTGACGTCACACCACCGTCGGACGGCGCTGACAGGCGTCTGCTTTATAGAGCGTAAACTGTTTGCTTATAATTAAAGTCAGGCGCTGTTTCTTCATACAGGGAAAGCTGCACGCTCAAACTCAGGCACGTTTTCTTCATACAACACGAGCTGCACGTTTATCAGCCGCTTCTTCTTATTGCCGCGCAACCAGCTTGTTTTAAAAGCAATTTTGAATGGTTTTGTAATGCGGATCTGGCAACCCGGACAGGACAATGACAGAAGCTAAAGTGCAAATGAACTCTGGCTAATAAAGGTTTAATTTCATTCTTTAATATAAGTGAGTTTCTATTCGTTTAATTGTCTTAGGGTTTTTATAAAATTTTTACTGAAAGACAAACTAAGCATCTGCTTTAAAGTAAGGGGGAACTCAAGGTTTTTATTATGCTGCGTTTACACCAGCCACGGTAGAGGCGGCAAAAACGCGCTATATGCGCGTAGTTGGACGCTTGAACATTTGAGTTTACACGCTTCATTCGCGCGTGAAAGCCGCGCATGAAATTCTAGTCATTCGAGACATTCACGTGGAAATTTGCGTCATGGGAGGAGCTTCTGCGACTCTGCTGAGTCTCCGCTCACATCCTATAATCACGTCACTACTACAGCAAGGTCCTGATTGGTTAATGCGGTGCGGAAATCCGCCGAAGTTCAGATTTTTGAACTTGTGCTTTTTCTGCGGCAACGCTCATTTCGCGCGGAACGTTCCGCGCCACTCGTGCCGCAGGATGCCTAATCGTGTCTTTGCATTGACTTAACATGTAAATCACCCACGTAAAGTTGAAGATTAAAATGAGTTTATTAATCTGTGGCAAGATTTCCTCACCATCACATCCCTGAAAACGTAATTTGTTTTATTTGTTCATGTTTTGACATTTAAGATTTTTTACCATTTAAAAGCTGCACAAACTTTTTTATTTATAATTTTTTTATATCAAAACCCAAAAAATTATATTAGTAAAACTTTTAAAAGTAAAATTTTATACGTGAATACCCTAATTTAGCTATATGAAGTGAAAAAATCTAATTGAGTAATATTTGTTTTATCCGATTAGTCGATTAATTGAAAAAATAATCAGCCAATTAATCAATTATGAAAATAATTGTTAGTTGCAGCCCTAACATTTAGGCATTTAGCAGACACTCAAGTGCTCAAATACTGTTACATAAAGGGACATTTAGATACTGACAATCACACAGGCCTTACGGTGCATTCACACAGGGCGTAAGCGTTAACGCTTCCCATTCACTTTTAATGGGTGACGTCATGCGTTGCCGAAATGAATTGTGGATCTGTCGGCGCTGCGTCAGTACCGTTGCTCGCGGTAGAAGTTGAAAATTTCTCAACTTTTCAAGCGGCAACGAATGCGTTAGCTAATCAGATCACCTTATGCAAATAACCTAGGCAGAGCCAGCCAATTACGTTTATGGAAGACCAGAGCATGTGTTGCGGCCACTGTGATTGGCTGTTGTCCACGCTTCAGACAAGCCTTCCGTCAAGCATTAATGCTTTCGCCCGTGTGAATGTACCGTTACTGCATCAAGAAACACTCTTGGATCAGCATGTATCTTAATATAAGGCATTCGAGAAAGTTTCAATATTGCTAAAAAAACAGCGTAGAAAAGCAATACAAAAATATGACAGGAATTACTATTCTGCAAGACCAGTAGTGCAAGTTTGGCAGGCCAAAGTGTACAAACTGTTTCCCATGGTAAACGTGCACATTAGGCGCTAAAAGGATTTTGCTAGCAAGAAGCAAATATACTCAACAGTATATGTAGGCAATTCAAACTGCTGTTCTCTTTGTGGCTTCACAGAGACCATATCTGCAAAACTGAGATTGAAAATCATATTAAAACACAAAGCTACGGGCATCAAGATACTAAAAAAAATTTGTTTCTTAATACTTACCAACATGTCGATCAGCGGATTTTGCTCGTTACTATTTTGTACGATGCAGCCGTGACTTCGTTTATAAACGTGTACTTGTTCATCCCTTGCTGTAAATAAACACAAGATCAAAACATAAGCATCACTATATCAAATACACGTCACCGTTTTCTTCTGAATCTCTGCTTTATAATCGCATGTTTGCACACGCCTGCTGGAGTTCACAAGGTTTGTGCTGAAGTCAGGCATGGAGGAAATAAATCATTACTTTGTCTTGCTTCACTGCATGCGTTGAGCAGTGAAACAACTTTTCTTCAGTGGTGCGAAACATTACCACAACTAATATAAATCAAGGGTATAAATAATCATTTCCACAATTACAGCTGATTTGAAGTGAGCACTGTGTTACCCTTTACATATTTTTTCACAAATCTTCGAAATGACCAATCTTTGAAATGTCTAAATGCATATTCAGAGGAACTACTGTACATTAACACCTGTGGTATTGAACAGGTAAGATCGATGCAACAATTTCAACAATTTCATGCACAAATTCCAGCAGAGCTTTCAAGTGCAATGCTACTGAAAAAGAAACTATGCAACTTTTGAAATATCCTGTTGTTTGTCACGGGGTTAGGACCAAAATCTGCATTGTATTTAGCAACCACCTCTAGTTAAACCATGCTCTACTTTAACCATATGCACCAATGTCCCTAATAACAAATTTTAATTTTCTTTGTAATTAATATGAAAAGTTCAGACGCATAAGCTGCTAAACGCCACCTCTGTCAAAAATAAGATAATGATTGTAACCGAATGTTCTTCAAATATTTCCGCATGAAATCCCCTTAATCCCACCTCAGGCAATTCAGAAATACCGGTTTTTAGGCAGAATCCATTAAAAGTCTGATAAATAACATGCTAGTTAACAAGAAATCACGCCAGACACACTTGAGATTTTGCATCTGAACTCCTCATTTATACAGTGAGGAAAATAAGTATTTGAACACCCTGCTATTTTGCAAGTTCTCCCACTTAAAAATCATGGAGGGGTCTGAAATTGTCATCGTAGGTGCATGTCCACTGTCAGAGACAAGTATGATTTTTTAACTATTTATTTGTATGATACAGCTGCAAATAAGTATTTGAACACCTGTCTATCAGCTAGAATTCTGACCATCAAAGACCTGTTAGTCTGTCTTTAAAATGTCCACCTCCACTCCATTTATTATCCTAAATTAGATGCCCCTGTTAGCTGCATAAAGACACCTGTCCACCCCATACAATCAGTAAGAATCCAACTACTAACATGGCCAAGACCAAAGAGCTGTCCAAAGACACTAGAGACAAAATTGTACACCTCCACAAGTCTGGAAAGAGCTACGGCGAAATTGCCAAGCAGCTTGGTGAAAAAAGGTCCACTGTTGGAGCAATCATTAGAAAATGAAAGAAGCTAAACATGACTGTCAATCTCCCTCGGACTGGGGCTCCATGCAAGATCTCACCTCGTGAGGTCTCAGTGATCCTAAGAAAGGTTAGAAATCAGCCCAGAACTACACAGGAGGATCTGGTCAATGACCTGAAAAGAGCTGGGAGCACCGTTTCCAAGGTTACTGTTGGTAATACACAAAGACGTCATGTTTTGAAATCATGCATGGCACGGAAGGTTCCCCTGCTTAAACCAGCACATGTCCAGGCCCGTCTTAAGTTTGCCAATGACCATTTGGATGATCCAGAGGAGTCATTGGAGAAAGTCATGTGGTCAGATGAGACCAAAAATAAAACGTTTTGATCATAATTCCACTAAATGTGTTTGGAGGAAGAAGAATGATGAGTACCATCCCAAGAACACCATCCCTAATGTGAAGCATGGGGGTGGTAGCATCATGCTTTGGAGGTGTTTTTCTGCACATGGGACAGGGCGACTGCACTGTATTAAGGAGAGGATGACCGGGGCCATGTATTGCGAGATTTTGGGGAACAACCTCCTTCCCTCAGTTAGAGCATTGAAGATGGGTGGAGGCTGGGTCTTCCAACATGACAATGACCCGAAGCACACAGTCAGGATAACCAAGGTGTGGCTCTGTAAGAAGCATATCAAGGTTCTGGTGTAGCCTAGCCAGTCTCCAGACCTAAACCCAATAGAGAATCTTTGGAGGGAGCTCAAACTCTGTGTTTCTCAGTGACAGGCCAGAAACCTGTCTGATCTTAAGAAGATCTGTGGAGGAGTGCATGGGACAAAATCCCTCCTGCAGTGTGTGCAAACCTGGTGAAAAACTACAGGAAAGATTTGACCTCTGTAATTGCAAACAAAGGCTACTGTACCAAATATTAACATTGATTTTCTCAGGTGTTCAAATACTTATTTGCAGCTGTATCATACAAATAAATAGTTAAAAAAATCATACATTGTGATTTCTTGTCTCTGACAGTGGACATACACCTACAATGACAATTTCAGACCCCTCTATGATTTCTAAGTGGGAGAACTTGCAAAATAGCAGGGTGTTCAATTGCTTATTTTCCTCACTGTAGATATATAAGAATATATCTTGTATACAACACATTTAACGGTTTTTGTTTTTTTTATTGAATGGTAACAATTTGTAATGTGACAAGAATACTTTTTGTGCTGCTAAAGTCAGTATTTGATGCATATTATCAGCAGCAGTACATGCATGCGTTACACACCAACATTGTGCTTCAGCAATAGATTTCACGTGTTCACATTAACTTGTAATCAATAAGGTAATGAGATGAAGCATATTTGCCCTGCTGTCCAAGGGGAGCTCTGAATATCAGCCCAATCCCAGAATACCCCCCCTTTCACTGGGATAGATGTACCAGCAGAGAGTGAGGTGACGGGATGAAGGAGGGAACTGTCACGGGACAGAGGTGAGGGACGGCCATATATTGAGCAATAATTACGCTGATTTGTGGGATTACCATGCTATTACCGAACTCAGTTAAATAAACTTTATGTATATACTGTATAGATAGATGCAAGAAGTTAATAGGGCATCTATGTATTATATATATATATATATATATATATATATATATATATATATATATATATATATATATGGTGCTTCGTTAATATGCATCAGAGACTGGCTTTTTGAGCGTTCTCATTGTTTAATGAAATTAATTATTGGATTCTCATGTAAACATGGGCAAAGATTCAAAAAACAATTTGGACATATAGAGTATTTCTGTGCCGAATGCACTTCGTCGGGGTTTGTACAATTTTTTTAAGTTTCATTCGAAATTTTCATTATGTAACAGAATCGCTGGAAGTACAGTGGAAGTCCTTATATGGCATTTAATCAGACCCAAAAGTCGCGCACACAAAAACCACGCGCGAGTGCGGGATACGAGCGCGCAGAACACTATTCGTGCGCGGACAAGCGTCCTCGCGAGCGCGCAGAACACTATCCGCGCGAGGACAAGCGTCCTCGCGAGCGCGCAGAACACTATCCGCGCGCGGAAAAGCGTCCCCGCGAGCGCCCAGAATACAGTTTGCGCATGGAAAAGCGTCCTCGCGAGAGGGCACCTCCGCTCAGCGTGCACAAATGTAGTCACGCGAGCAAAGACTTGGATGAGCGCTCGCTCGACTCTCTCTATGCTCTCACTGCTGCACCACACGCGCTCGCTCGATCAAGATGACTTTTGGGACTTTGGGGGCGGGACATTGACTGATGTCTCCGCTTCTGTGATTGGTTGTTTGATTTGATTAGTGACACGCATGATCTCTTGTTCCACTATCCGTATCCAGTCAATCTAGGTAGAGAAGACACGTTTATATGACCATTATGTCGGAGCACGTAATTTTAATGATTGCAAAACCAAACAACATTGCCAATTTTATTATGTTTACTGTTTATCATCTTGCATATATACTGTAGGCTACTGACATTGTCAGGTCACATAGTTGGTTCGGACTTATTAGCAAACTTTAGTATAGTCCTGTACAAAACTTTATAAAAAAAGGTGATATTATCTAACAATTGTAATTTTAGTGTACCTTATCAGCATGACAAAGACTGTACATGTATAGCATTTTCAGTTGGGCTGTGTACAAATAAAAGAAGTAAATGTGAGATAGTTAAAAATGTCAAATGGAACAGTAAGATTTTTTTTAAATATACAAAACAAAATAGTATAGTGTAAAGAATATGTAAACAAAGATTACCAGAAATGATACATACAAACACCAACTCACTATAAAGAAATTATGGAAAGCTGTGTTGGTGTGTATAAATGTGTATGTGTATATGTTTATATATAAAAAACTAATATATTAAACAAAACTAGTATCTAGTTTTTTAGTTTTATTCTGTATCTTTACATGGTTATCAAAACCATGGTTATTTTGTGGTTACCATGGTTTTACTACAGTAACCATGTTTTTTTGGTTTTAACTGTAGTAAAACCATGGTTCATTTTTGTAAGAGGAGCTTATTGCATGGTTTAAACAAGACTAATGTTTTAACATAAATTACCTACTCCAACATAATGGTCATATTAAAACATGTTTTCTCTACCTAGATTGACTGGATACGAATAGTGGAACAAGAGATCATGCATGTCACTAATCAAATCAAACAACCAATCACAGAAGCGGAGACATCAGTCAATGTCCCGCCCCCAAAGTCCCAGAAGTCATCTTGATCGAGCGAGCGCGTGTGGTGCATCTGTGATAGCATAGAGAGAGTCGAGCGAGCGCTCATCCAAGCCTTTGCTCGCGTGACTACATTTGATAGTGTTCTGCGCGCTCGCAAGGACGCTTGTCCGCGCGCGAATAGTGATCTGCGCGCTCGTATCTCGCGCTCTCGCATGGTTTTTGTGCGCGCGACTTTTGGGACTGATTAAACGCCATATCCTTATATGGGCACCTCTCCCGGAATAGCGCATGCATACACCAACCAAGAGCTGAAACGAGAGACGTGATTCACCAGAGACGTGTTTTTGTTTGTGAGGGAAATTTAAGCTTTCAATTTAATGATTCACAATGGACATGTAGTGAATCATACGTTTTCCAGAGATAGTGGGATAATGTTTTGTGTGTGTTACTTGCTCATGTCGCGCTCCGCTCGCGGTACCACTCCAGGAGCTCTGCTTTTTTGTAAAGTAGTGTTAGAGCTAGGGGTGCCCCCGAATAGTCGAAGATTCGATGCATCGATAGGAGAAGCCTGATTCGACTACCAATCTCATAGTCGAATCGTCGCAGATGTGTTATGAAATGAGGATCATTCAATTTTGGCCGTATGGGTGCACACATTATCTGATTTCACATATAACAGCTTTCTCACAATATATTAATATACTGCATATTATGATAATGCTGCAAATAATATGTGAAGTAGCAGCTTTCAATAAATATTTTTTTAATGCGTTAATAAATCCAACAACCCCTGTGACCGGGCTTCACGTCCATAAGAGGTTTCTATGTTAATAAACCATTGCCTCTTTGTTTCGACATTTAAAAGACAAAGCTGGCAAATTAAACTATGACTTTCGTTCTTTTAATAATTTCTATATTTTATTTTATTTATAAATCACTTTGGGTTATCTGATTTAACTATTTGGCTTGTGTTTTGTTTACGTGCACTTGAGGCATTTTGCATATTTGTTCTTCACTTTGTTACTTCTGACCTTATTTTATAAAAAAATTGTATTTATTATAAACGTAAATTCCGATCTAATTTAAGTTTGTACATTTTGGATAGCTTTTCGTTGTATTGATGTTGCGCTATTGCGTGCTGGCCATGCTTGCGCATGTAATTTAGCCGAACGGGCTAGGTGCTCTGCATGCGTCTCATATTTAGGAGTTCATCAAACTAAACATTAAAAAGCGGATGTTTTTCGACGAGTATAAGTTTTTAAAATGTATTTAAAACATATATTGTCTATCTTAAAGTTAAACTACAAAACAGGTAAGCCGTTTTTTTATTTCGGTGATAAAACGGAAACTAGTATCTGCACCGAACCTATTTCTGCCTGACACGAATGTCTTTCTTGTGATTTAATATTATTGTCGGTCGGTGTTCACTTTCAAATGATAGCAAAGAGATTCCTGAAATAAATAATATCATCCGGTCTTTCTGTATCTAAAGTGAATACAGAGATGATCAAAGTCAAAGCAAGCAAGCAGGTATTTCTGTGCTAAATAATAACGCGTAGTGTCTATAAAATCATTAATTTCAGTGTTTTTCTTGTTATAAATTAACGTTTAATGAATTGTATATAAAGCTTAGTTTTTATCATTTACAGTCACAATCACAAATTATTTGTCATTTCTCATTTGTCGTTTTTTTTTTTGTCATGACTGCTTTGACGCGCTATCTCCAAATTAAATAAAAACACTTAATTGTAGCCGGAGTTTCCAAGGCAGGATCACCTTTGTTATTTTTTTAGGTTTAGTTATCAAAATGTATTTTTGTGTGATGTTCTGTAGATCTTGGCTTTAAAATGTTATGAGGAATAATTAAACAAATGTTGCCTTACATTTTACCTTAAAAATATATATATATAAATGCATCCTCAGTTTTGTCTTCGTTTATTACTTGAAAGACAGTTTTGGTCACTTTATCAGACAGTTGTTTATGTGTGCTGCTTGTGAAAGAAAATAAAAGTTACCAATTTGTACCTGGTCTGGCCCCCTCCCAACCCATGCACACAAACATAGATGATTCGACTATCGGTCGACTATGGAAAGATTCGAAAATTCTGATTCGAATATGTAAATCCTTAGTCAAGGACACCCCTAATTAGAGCATTTATAAATCTGATTAAACTGACTTTTTGGAGATATGTGGGATGCTACTACTCTATAGGCACTTTAACTAATGCAACAAAAACAACCTTATTTTAACTCTTTCCCCGCAATTGACGACTTAACTCTTCAATTTAGAGAAAACGCTTCCCTGCCAATGACAAGTATTTCCGGCTTTCCGCAATAACGCTATTATCTAGGTGAAGCTCTTCCATAACTTATGAAACCCGAAAGTATTGCACTAGGGCAAAAAGCTGTTTGTCCGTGTAAGTTCTGAGGATTGCTCTGCATCTGATCTCCAACAAAAGTCCTTCACAAAAATTTAATTCTCTCACCAAATTTTGTGTTTTTAAAGAAACCTACCCATATTTGAGATGTGATAGAAACAGAACTAATGAAAGTAGGATGAAAGCAGAGAGTCTGTTCTTTCATTTGATGTATTGTATAGGGATGCACCGAATCCAGATTTTTTGGGTTCGGCCGAATACTGAATCCACTGTTTAAGATTCGGCCGAATCCGAAACCCAATACCAAATCCACTGTTTAAGATTCGACCGAATCCAAAACCGAATACCGATTCCTATTCGCATCCTCATTCCATTAACACATTAATGAAGTAAACAACGTCCACAGCAGTGTATTTTTCATTTTATTTAATTTTAACTGTAAAAAAAGGAAAGGCAACATTATGCCAGGATGACAAGTGAGAAAAACTATTTTGACAATTACCATAAGCCTATGCATAATGAAAGCGATGCGGTGCGACACGCTCGCGTCCGTGAAATGTGAACCGCCACCCTAAGGCTCACAGAAAGAAAAAGCTTATCTCCACGTCAGCACCCGATGTGTGTAATCAACGGCCGCGTGACGTCGACCAGTGTAGTGCAAGCCTAGGGTTCGGTTCGATGGAAAAAAAGTCTAGGATTCGGCCGAACCCCGTCAAAAAGCCCAGTATTCATCCTGGATTCAGTGCATCTCTAGTATTGTATGTTTATATATTTAAGAAGAGCTTTTTATGGAAGGCATTAAACATCATGAAAAATGCTGGCGCTGGCTGGCAACTTTTAAAAAAACACTGGTGGGGAAAGAGTTAAGGTGTTACCAAATAAATCTAATAATAAATAGTAAAAGCGGTAAACAGTAAACACCCCAGCATGTATCCACATACAATGTGAGAGGCTCAGTAAACTATATCAGAAGTCGACTGCATCCCCTTCAAGCAAGCATTAAGCTCCATTATGCACCTATTTTTGGGCGTGTCTGCACAGATACCCGATTTGCATAATTCTTTCGTGGATCAGGTGCTGAATCAACAACCCCCTGCGTGTTTCTAATGGGGTTGGAGGGTCACATCCAAAGTACACTGTGTAAAACGTGGCTGCCTTGCCTCTGACTTTCAACATCGACTGGCAGAGAGACAGAACTCGTCTCCCGAGATTCCTTGCTTATTCCACTTAACCACTTCCATGGTACAAGTACAAGTCAGGACCTGGAAGTGTGCGTATGTGTTAAAACAGTTTGTGCAAGCAAGTGTGGCCCTGTTTACACTTGGTTTTAAGATGCTGTGTTACACAAACAGCCGACTCTGACATAATAAGTGCGTGCCAATTTAAACCCATCATTTCTCGCCCTCATGTTTTCACGACTCGCTCATAGACCTTAAATCACCTTAAAGTTATCAGGACAGAAAAGGGACAAAAGAGATGCATTAAAACACCAGGTGGGAACTGATTACGTCTCTCTCATCGATCAAAATGCATCTTAATACCAGGTGTAAATGTGCTCTGATGAGAGTCTTGTTTGATGTGTTAATGACTAGGCAAGAAAGATGTATGGCGGCCTGAGGATTTTTAACCCAATGCAGGGGTGCACAGACCTCCTGGTTTTATCTTTATCAATCCCTCAAGAATGATGAAAATAAACCATCGCTCTTCCCTGCAGCCGTTTGACAGCAACACATTTTAACTACTGTGCTGATGGGCACGTAGAATAAAAGAATAAAAATAATAAACCAGTTTTTTTATTGCTTCACAGCAATACATTACATAATTAACAGAACATGATATGTAAGATTACATAATAAAGTCTTCGTGGAAAGTCTTCGTTTGCAAAAGACTCGCAAAGACATGTCTGGCTCATCTCGCTCCCTTTTGATACTCAATTCGTTAACAATCATCGTGGTTGAACATGTTTTTGGTTTCGTTAAATTTGCATATTAAAAGAGGTGTGATAAATAACTCCTTGATGATGTATAATAATACATACCCTTTTATACGCAAAGATTCTGAATAATACATGGATAATGTGTCCGGGATTTGACATGGGATTGTTTGATTTTGGTTAATCACATCAATACAGCTGAACACGCGGATAAGTAGTTCGACCCATAGATATTATGTATGAATGCCACATAGAGTGAAGGTGGGGCTAATTCGCATATTCATATCTATGGTCCAAGCTGTGTGATTGAGTAGGGGCGGTTAATAATTCATTAAATTCACTTTTTTCATAAAAATTAATCTGCATTTAAAACAGGCGGTCAAAGAGGTGTCCTGCACAACAACTAGTCATTGCGATGACAGATCCGTCATCGCTACGTCACACTTACAGTATTTTTCCTGCCTTTTGGGCGCATTCTGGGACTGATCCCAGCAGTCTTACTAGGTCCCGATTCTGGGATCAATTCCAGTTTGCATTCACACAGAAGGCAGTCTGGCAATTTTCTGGCATTTTTCTATGATTACTGATTTTCTTCAATAAAGGCAATGATGTCACAATGTAAAATAATCTTCCTAAAACAGGCTTAATTTTGTGAAATATAACCCAGATATGCTCGTGTTTAATAAAAGAGAATATCAAAGCTGACAATAAAAAAGCATTTAAAAACTTCCAAGTCCATAAAACGATTTGCAGTAGGGTGATCTTACCTTTTTTAGCATATTGTGAATGTCTTTTTCGCCCCACATACTATACAGAAGAACTCCGGCAGCTCTTCTTCCATCTGTGAATGTCCTGCAAGCGAGAGAGAAACTCAGCTAGGAATTTATTAACGTTTTTGTATTTCCTGGGATTTTCCCTTCAAGAAAGAATTAAAGAGCAAGTATTGTGCCAGGGTTCCCCAAATCTTACCCTGGAGGGCCGGAGCACTGCAGAGATTGGCTCTAACCCAATCAAACACACCTGAACAAGCTGATCAAGGTCTTCATGATCACTAGAAAATCACAGGTGGGTAAGTTTGATTAGGGTTGGACCTAAATTCTGCAGTGCTCCGGCCCTCCAAGGTAAGATTTGGGGGACCTTGTATTATGCTATCGCATTATTAACGGAGTTAAAGAATTGCAATCCTCTTGCTAAACAAATGCAAAGTGTCAAAAAAGCAGTTGAATGTGTGACGGAGTATTTCGGAAAGTTTTTCCGAACATAGGAACCTGTTACGCATCACTGACCCCATATTCCTTTTATGGCACTTGCCCTGGAAAAGCACGCCCACACGTTAATCAGAGCACTGTACACTGTAATGTGTAATGTGCAATTACGACCAATCAGAGCAGAGTAGCATCACGCAAACAGGGGTTTGGAAAAATGAATCTTAAACGATTCATTTGAGAGTCGTTATAAAATAAGGAATTTTTACATGCACTGACCTTGCTTTTCCATTGCATAGTACCCCGCTGTTTGGTTTGGGTCGGAGCAGATTATTATTTTTGGAGGCTTTCCACTGGGTGCAGTACATAACCCAATACTTCTTTAGTACAACCTCGATTGGGGTTTCAAGCGAGCCAAGCTGATTCCAAAACGTGACACGAAAACAGTGTATGATTGGCCTGAGAGAATCGTCACTACCAGCCTCACCGCTATAATGTAAAAGAGGTAGCTTTACCTTCGTGCTAGCTTGCGCTGTATCGAGTAAACATGTTGTCAACTGTGCCTCGCTTTAAGTTCCCAAACTCCCCAAACTCGCTACGAAAACATCTACAGGTTGAGAATCAGGGACACCATAACAGTTTTTTCCCCACTTGCAGTTTGTGGCGGCACATTGGCGATGCGCAAGTTCGCATATGCTTAAATGCAATTTAAATGAGGCTCAGCGGAGCGCATCGACCGACGCCACCGGTGTTTGTACAGAAACTGTCATGAGGTAGTGATAAACGCGATGTGCAAACATCTATTCGTGGTGGTCAATTTTAATTTTGTGGCGGACTGAGAAATAAATAAATATATGGAAATGTACAACAACGCTCTCACTTGTATGTTGCCACAGCAGTAGGCAGCGCAAATATAACGACACGCCTATAATCCCTCCAACTCTGAAGTGTTACTTAACTCGATCGAAAAACCTAACCAAGCCAATTAAGGTGAGCTGACCCGACCTGACCCAAACCAAACCAAACCGTGGGGTACTATGCAATGGAAAAGCGCCATAACAGTTTAACAATCAACATATCCTTATATACTTACATGTTTCTACTCAGATCGCTCAGAGAGTCTATCAGATCTTTGGTCAGCACCTTTTTGCTGAGCTCGGGCTTGGACAACATGAGTGTGTGCATCACACGACACGCTGAGCTGATGGTGTAGTCAGAATCGTCCGTTTTGGAGTCGACAGAACAGAGGAGCGATGAGAGGTGTGGGAGAACTTCCTTGGCTGTGGTTCACAACAACATCATCCATTTTAGAGACTGACTAAATGCTGCGTTTTTCAAATACACTGTAGTGCAGTTTTATTCACTCTGTCCTGTCAACCTTGTAGCCCTTTACCTTTGGTTAACCATTTTATTTACTTTCAATTGAAATGCACTCATCTTACCCAAAGCACCCCGCAGTTCTGACACCCGGGACATGTTTCCCACCAAGGACACTGCCGTTCTCTGCAGGGAGGGGTTTGCCGAATTCAGCAGTGGAGAGATGAAAGGCAAGCCATTCAACTTTTCAACAATGGTCTTACTCATCAGAGTGGACACCTGGACAGAGATCCATTTAAAATGTACTTGAACGATTCATTATTGAGTTAAATCAGTGTTGATGCGAGTGTACGTACAGTGTTCTTGGAAGCAGTGAGGTTTTGTAGAGCTCCACAGCACGCCTCCAGTGTGGCTTCCTTCGTACTGTAGCTCAGCAGAGTCAGGTACAGTTGCAGTGACTTTTTATGGTACAGCCAACTCACACCCTTAGGCTCCTTCTTATCCATTGATGGAAATGAAATGTCCTAATACAAAAAGAACTGTGATTAGTGATGCGCCCATCATTATTTTTCAAACCAGATTACATTTTGTCTTTGTTTACAGCGGTTACAGGCGCGCAATGAATCTCAGTATAGGCGAGGCTGTAAAGGATTCATTTTATCCTTCGCAGTCAAGAGAAAGATTAGGTTTTTTGCATTTTGAGGTTGCATTAATATTGACAGAGGTTTGAGCGAGATGGGGAGTAGTGATGATGTTACTGTGTGCTGAGGTGAAAGTGCTGCAAACTTCCGCCATACAATATAGTTCTCATTTTTATCCGCTTAAAAAAAATCACCCCTAGTGTCTGGGAGTAAATGCGTTCTATATCTAAGACTATACGAGACTGAAGGACACCGGGTCGGATACAGCGAACTTGCAAGTGGGGTATTCTTCCTACAGACGGTAGGGGCGGGCGAGAGAGTCTTCATTCGTCATGTAATGAGTCATTTAACCATAAACCGACTTACGAAGATGATTTATTAACATAAAAATGCTGCCTTGTGTCCCTTTAAATAGGGAAAACATAGAAGTGTTTGGCGGCTTCTAAATTCATCCCTGTTTGGATCCTAAGGAATGAATGGTGCTAGGCTAAATGCTAACACATTTACGACGCGCTGTTTAAAGATTAAGTGCACGCATTGAAAAAGATAGGTCTGTATTAATCGTCTAAGTTGAGGTAAGAACATAGTAAATATTGAAAAAAGGTGGTATATCCCATTAAACATGAAACCACTTAAAAGGAACAGAATGTAAGAAATTTATATCAATTAATCATAAAATTACCCTGATATGTCACTAGACATTAAGAAATCATTTTCATTTCAAATACTTTTATCACTGACAACAGTGGTCTGGCCAGGATATTGTCATTTAAAAAGTGGAGTTGCAGCCCTCAACTGATGTTTATGTTGTCATTTTGCGTTTTGGCCACTAGTTGTGTGATTGCAGTACCAGTTTTAGCCACAAGGTTTGTGATTGCAATACCAGTTTTGGCCACAATCCTTCTTCTTCTTCCTTTATTTCTTAACGCCATTCCAGCATCTACGGCTATATTCATGGCGAGAACCAGGTAATCCAAACACAAGTTTATTCAGACAAGTTGATTTGTACACAAGTTGGGGGAGGGACAATTTGGTATCTCCAATTTGCCTAACTTGCGTGTTTTTGGCCTGTGGGAGGAAACCAGAGTGCCCGGAGTAAACCCACCCTGACACAGGGAGAACATGCAGAAACTCCGCACTCCCCGGGGCTCAAACCGAGAACCTTCTTGCTGTGAGGCAACAGTGCTACCCACTGAGCCACTGTGCCGCCCCGGCCACAATCCTACATACTGTTCCTTTAAACTTGGAACCGCCAAACACATGGAAACCTTTGCCGAAAGGGTTGCCTTCTAAATTCAATACATATCCATGCTGGTGTCATGGTGTTCAACTTATTGAAGTTAGTTGACCAGTGAAGTGTTTTAGGACCTGCAATTGTAGTCTTTTTTTTTTTTACAGGAAAAGCTCGTACCTTTTGAATCTTGGAGTTCTTGGGGCTGAATAAGCTCTGTTTGCTTGTGTCTTGTGGGAATTCATCTGGGATAGAAAAAGACTCCGGAGCCTCCGTCTCCAGATGGAAGCTTAAGTTATGAAGTACACAGACACAGTTTTCCAACGTCTGCTTCCAGCGTCGCAAAAGAACAGAAGGACACTCAGGTCACATCTATGTACCACTACATTTTTGGCAATATATACAGTGGGCTTTGATTTTGTTTTCCCTTCATAATAAAAAACTTCATTTAAAAACTGCATGTTGTGTTTACTTGTGTTATCTTTGATTAATATTTAAATTTGCTACATGATCTGTAATATTAGTGTGACAAAATAAGAATTCAGAAAGAGGACCAACACTTTTTAAAAGTGTTGCAATATTTGTTTTGATTTTCATTTTTTATAATATGTAAAAACAGTTATATGTT
Organism: Paramisgurnus dabryanus; assembly: GCF_030506205.2. Taxonomy (NCBI): domain Eukaryota; kingdom Metazoa; phylum Chordata; class Actinopteri; order Cypriniformes; family Cobitidae; genus Paramisgurnus; species Paramisgurnus dabryanus. The sequence goes on from NC_133357.1 coordinate 25,122,513, forward strand.
TAGGATCTGTGTGTTTCAGATGTCAGATCTCTCCAACCCTGCTCCTGGTAAGCTACCGTGCTGCACACTCCAGATTTGTGGACCTCCTCAGAGTCCACGCTTTGATGACATCATGTAGTCCAGACTTTAGGGACCCTTGATGCGAGTCCACCAAAGTTGTATTTTGGGACAGACTCGAGCGTTGCGCCGAAAATAGGAAAAGAAGTTGCCCATCAGTGTGAACTCCTCCCTTCTGTCATCTGATTGCTCTTTGGCAAGGACTCCTGGGTTGGTAAAGTGCGTGAATCCTGCTGCAGACCACAACAAGCGTGCAAAGGGGGCACTGATGAGCACAGTTCAGAGCGTAAAAATGACAGATGGGACACCCTATGGACTCGTAGACTAAGCGAGCACGCGCAATTTAAGGCCACGAGACCAAGTGCGCCATTTGGAACGGGACCAGATTTAACCCAGCTCCAACACACCTGTAATTATCAAGCACCCCTGAACACCTTGATTAAGTGCTTCAGCTGTGTTTGATTGAGGTTGGGGCTAAAATCTGCAGGACTGGAGATCACCAGGAGCAGAGTTGGAGACCTACACATCAATGAGGCATCATCTGAAAAGTAGCCATATCATATATAAAGAGTTTGGTTCCAAAACCTGAATTTTGTCAATACATGTTTATTATTATGTTATCATGTTTTTATTGTGCTACTTAGCTGTATTAATTTAGTCATGAAGGTTCAAATCAAAACAAACCAACTGCAGTTTGATATATTTGTCCATCTGTCATATATGTCCATCAACACCAACCTGCCAAAAGGGACTACGGATGAAAATTTGTCAAATACTGGCTAAATCTGGGGCATTTTACATATCTATGTATAGACAATAATACAAAATAATAATAACAATAATACAAAATATTGGAATATTGGGGAAAAAATCTCATTTTGGAAACAAATTCTTCATTCAAAAATGTTTTTTTCATTAGTAATATGTGTTGCTAAAGACTTCATTTAGACAACTTTCTCAATATTTTGATCTTTGCACCCTCAGATTGTAGATTTTCAATATTTGTATATCAGCCAAATATCGTCCTATCCTTACAAACCATACATCAATGGAAAGTTTCTTTATTCAGCTGTCAGATAATGTATACATCTCAATTTGACCCTTATGACTGGTTTTGTGTTCCAGGGTCACACATGTTAGTTTTTACATCGATATGAATAATAAAGAAACCCCAGATAATTAAAGAAACATGTTCCTAGAGATGACTGTAAATAAACAAAGAAGAATGGCATGATAACCTTGTCGTCATGTTCGTATCTTTCCACCTGGGACTTAACGTATGTCATGAGAGAGTCGATCAGGCCTGGGCAGTTTCTCATCGCTATCCTTTCTTCCTCAGACGCGCTGCTAAGGTTTCTGTAAAAGCAAAACAACAGACTGGCATTATTACAAACTACAGCCAGTGGACACTAGGGTGACCAGATGAGATTGACTGAAATTCGGGACGGGGGGCAGACGTCAGCGGGGGGGTGGGGGGGATTTGGTTTGCAGATCATCCAATAATAGTTTTATTTATTTATTTTATTTAATAATAAAAGATAATGAATTTCAAACTGAACCAATCATATTAATAAGTGCATATGCATATAAATAAATTGATATAATACGTAGGCTATAGAAGTATTATACTTCATACAATAATAGTTATATCATCCGATTCTTTTCTATATTAAATGTACTTATAAAAGAGACAATGAATTTCAAACTGAAGTTACTGAACCAATCATATTTTTATTAATATAAGTACATATACATTTATATAATACTTAAAGAAGTAGTTTTTTTAACACAGTGCCTCGCCCTCGATCAATCTGACTCCTTCACGCGACTGACTGTCACTGCCTGCGCTTTCAACTGTCCTCGCGGCTGCTGTAACTTTCACTCTCTTAATCTACTCTATAAAACAAAAAGAGGACAAAAAGCTCATATTGTCTTTGTGCATATAAACAAATTAGAAAAATAAATAGAAACAATACAAGTATAAATTCACACTTGAGCTATAGCCTACCGAGGTTGTGGAGCGGAAGTTTTAACTATATATAAAAAAAGATGCTGCAGCCAATGAGCAGCCGGCGGGGGCTAGCTGCAGGATGACTCAAACTCCTCGCGCATGTTTTATCATACAACAACTACTCAAGATTTTGAATAAGTTTAATTTTCAGGGAAATTCGGGAGCAGATTCGGGATTAAGATTTTGCTTCAGTATAATTTTCGGGACAATTAGAGCAGAATTCGGGACAGCAGCTGTCCAGAATTTTTTGGGAAGTCTGGTCACCCTAGTGGACACTGTTTGAACAAACAAGCGGATGATGTGGGACGATCTGTGACATCAGTAGGGTTTGAAGGAAGGAGATAATCTCCAATAATAAAAAACTAGCAATTAACCTCCCCAAAATTTAAATGAAAACATAGGACGTTTAATGTTCCCCAATTTTTAAACCAAATCTACAACCTTGGATATCAGGGTTCACTGTCACGCAATAAGTGTACAGCAGTACAATTCAATGGACACATAAAACACATTAAAACAGGCCTGGTGTGACTGCCCCCCCTGAACTGAGGGTAGTTACGCCACTGGCACGTTTCAAAAGTATACCCACAATGCAACAGTATATTAGGTTTGGGCTGGACTGGTGAACTATTTAAAGACAAAAATTCACTGGCCACAAAAAAAACCTAGAACAAATAACTAGAACAATTTATGAACAATTTGTTGCGTTATCATTTTATGATTGTTGCTTTACCTTTACTTTCATTGCATTGTTTTATTGTTTCTTTAAGTGACATAAAAACGACAAAAAGTTCAAATTATATGTTTTGGTAATCAACAATATGCCACAATTCACTTGATAAGACTGAACATGTATTGAACCAAGAACTTTATCAAGAAACAGGATATCCAATTTTCTGCCAACCGCCTCTAGCAAAACCCTTTAATAACTTTCCAACCTCTGCAATCTTTGTTGTAAGCCCAACGTGGTAACTTGCTCCTTATTCCTGAAGAAGCCTGTTGAGAAATTTTACACCGCTTGGAAGTTTTTTGCACAATATCCAATTCATCAAATTTATAATATATGACCCCTTTAAGAAAGCAAATTTTGGTATTTGGGCTAAGATCATTGGGCTAGTTTTGATATGCAGATATAGCAACGCCATGCAGACCAAGCAAGAATCGATCATCCTGAACAGATAAAACATGGCACAAAAATCTGAATCAAGAAATAGCTAAAAGCAGAGTTTTGGAGGAGGCGTGGCTTTGGAGAGCGATCTGAAGGAGGGTGGGATGGTGCTTTCCAGGATGCTTTCTATTCACTAAACAGCTGCTGGAAAACAGAACAAGCTAATGATGCCAAGTCTTCAAAGCACACGTAACATCTAAAAGAAACATCATGCCTTTTGACAAGCTAACAGAGCCAATATCCTTGTGTGCTACCCTACGGCGCTTTTGGTTTGACCAAAGTTTGAGTCATATGGGCTTGTATTTTTCTGACTCCTGTTCACCTGCCTCTCTCTCACATATACAGTTTTCTGTCTCACTGCCCTATCCAAATAAAAATGCCACAAAGAATTAATTTGACAAATCTAAACCCACTATTTTGGACACTTAATAAAACAAATAGTCTCAGCCTCAGACATCATCCCCATGTCTGATTCATAAGACTCGAAACACTTCAGAAGTTTTGAAGTTGTCATCTGATTGAGTAGGAACATCAACTTCACATTTTCAGTTGTTACTGGATGCTTTACATGTCATGGTCTCTTAAGTAAAAGCCCTCTGCTGTGGAGGCCAGACCTTCTACCATCAGTCTGAATTAGAAATCAACTTTATTGTATCAATGTGCCCAATGATATAAGCCCAAATGCATATTCATAAGTATCTCAATAGATATTTTTATTAAACTATTTAACGCCCATCCGTGTGCCACAGAAGAAAAATGTTCTGAGGGGTGATCCGACAACGCTCTAATTGGTTAGACAACTAGCAACTCTCACCTTATACAGCCGGTGGTGTTTTCGAAAACCTCAGGCTCGATATGCTTGTCAGTGCTGTCGGTGTTGCTGACAGGCCACCCGCTGTATGGGACCACAATGCTTTCTGTGAGCTGGGGCAGGACACTTTTAACGAGCTTTGGCTTCAGATCATTAGCCGAGGACAGATTCCACAACAAACCTACAGTATAACACGGACATTACGTCACACTTATATAGTTCAAGTATAACACGTTTATTTTCTTAAAAAAGCATTTCATCCATAAACTTAAATGCACAATATTAGTATCACTTGAAATACAAATAAAAATGTGATCCTTGACCACAAAACAAGTCATAAGTATTTTTTTGAAATTGAAATTTATACATCATTGATGTATGGTTTGTTAGAATAGGACAATATTTGTCCGAGATGCAACTCTGAGAGTGCAAAAAGCAAAATATTAAGAAAATTGCCTTTAAAGTTGTTCAAATGAAGTCCTTAGCAAAAGCATCCACTCACAGAAATGAAGTCTTGATATATTTACAGTAGGAAATGTACAAAATATCTTCATGGAACGTGAACTTTACATAATATCCTAATGATTTTTAGCATAAAAGAAAAATCAATAACCCGTACAATGTATTTTTGGCTAATGCATTTAGCCAAATCGTGTATCTCTTATTTTTTATCGTGTATCTCTTATTTTTACATTTTCTTTTTTCTCTTTTATATATTGTTTTCTCATTTCTATGTAAATCACTTTGAATGATCTCTGTGTATGAAATGTGAATAAACTTGCTTGCCTTGCCTAATGCTACAAATATAGCCATGTGACTTAAGACTGGTTTTGTCGGCCAGGGTCACATATGACACACAAACAAACAGAGCAGTTGTACAAATGTCCACATTTACGGAAAATCACACTATACCACTTCCTGCAGTACGTTTACATTTTTGCATATGGCAGACACTTTCCAAAGTGTCTTACAGTACACTTAATATAAGTTTGTGTACCCTAGGAAATTGAATTTATTGCGCTGCTAATGCAATGTTCTTCCAAATTAACCACAAGAAAAGGAACAACAATGCATAGTATGTATACTGTACACAATATTCCCAAAGTATTTCCACATTTTGCCAAAGCGACTTGCAGTACATTTAATATCACTTTGTATTCCCTGGGAATTTAAATTTATTGCACTGCAAATGGGATGCTCTTCCGAATGAAGTAAAGTACAGGAACAGCAATATAAAGTTAGAGTCTGTATACGGTACACAATATTCCCAAAGTATTCCCACACTTTTCCAAAACGACTTACACTACATTTAAAATCAGTTCGTGTTCTCTGGGAATTTAAATTTATTGCACTGCAAATGCGATACTCTTCCGAATGAAGTACAGTACAGAAACAACAATATATAGTTATAGTATGTATACTGTACACAATATTCCTAAAGTATTCCCACACTTTCCCAAAGCGACTTGCAGTACACTTAATATCAGTTTGTGTTACCTCGGAAATAGGCTTGTCGCGATAGTCGGTGAAACGGTGATAACCGGTGCTTCAGCCTCTCACCGGTTAGATCACTTGCCCACCACGACACCGTCTTTCACCGTCGTTTTGATATTTTCGTGTAATTAAATCATTTAGTTTCGTTAGAGAGAGCAAACCCTTACAACTGAATGTGTCTCCTGCCTGAATTCAGCGGAGCTGAACGCGCGTCACGTCACAGAGCAGCAGGTGTCAGATTTCATTTATTTCTGTCAGAGTTTGCGAGGCGAGCTGACTGACCAGATGATGACAGAAGCTGCGTGCTTACTCGTTTTTGTTATAATATACATATATGATGTTTAATATAAGCGAGATCGTTTTGTTGTTGTGTTTTTCATCAAGAAAAATATTAAACCCATCATTCAAGCAGCGCTTTTATGGATATTTGTATGAATATTGTACACCATATGCAAATTGTCTGTTTGCAGGGAATACTCAAGTTTATAAAATGTATAGTTTACAACAAGAACACTGGAATATCAAAGCAGTGAATTTTCTTATAACCAATTATTTCTTTAGAGTTTTGAAGAAACAGAACGAAAAGCCAATATTTCATTTAAGATAATAAATAGATTTAATCAAATGAGTTCATACGTCAACAAAATATATAAACGGCAGTCATCTAATATTTTTGAGAATTACACAAATCATCTTTAATTGACGTTAATAAAACTTTGGTCTTACCAGTGAGGTGTTTCTGGGTTTCCGTGTCGTTACTGGATGCAAGCACATTCCTAATGACTTCTAATCCTCCACAACTCTCCACCTGGAGCTTGTTCCTCAGGTCTTTAAAGACCACGTTACGTAGTGCAGCAGCCGCCGTCTGTTGCAGCTGAGTATTGTCAGTTTTCAAAAGCTGAATGAGAACAGGAATCCCTCCCAAGCGCCAAACCTTCCAGAGAAGCCAAACACAATCAATTATTCAGACGCTCACAATCTTGAAAACTGAACTGAAAAACTGTTGTGTCAAAGTCTGTGTTTGGTACTTTCATCATGTAATACTTTTTTTCTTAAATTTAGAAAATATGGATTTATGTGTTTAAAACAAAAGCAAAAAACCAAGAGCAAGCACAAGAACAGGAGGCTCGTCATTATTAACACCATATTATTGTCATGATTCTGCTCTCTTGTCCTTGTTTTACTCTTTTGCTGAGTTCAGACTGCACGATTTTAGCCCTGATTTTGACTCGCTGACATGGTTTTGAGAAATTGCAGACAAATGCCCGAAATCAAAGGCAAATCGGTGCTGGTGTATGCAAGTGACAATCACACAGTGTGAATTATCAAACACGCGATCTGAGAGAATCGCTGACATATCGGAGACACCTGTGAGATATCTGGCATGCTAAATATCTGGACCTGTCGGCGATTCAAAATCATGCCGTGTGAAATGTTTTCTGACTGAAAATAACGTTGATGATGACCTACAGCCAATAAGAGGGAAACATAAAGGGCAGCTGGAAGTTCGGGGAGGAGTTATGATCCCAGTCCCACGGTCTTGCATCGCAACCTTGCGTTGTTTCCTTGGGTGACTTCTTGCATGCGTTTGTTTGGTTGTGAGACTTTGGCCCAAATGGCACACTCCGGACTTTTGGACCTCCTCAGAGTCCACACTTTGATGACATCATGTAGTGCAGACCTTAGGGACCCTTGACGCGAGTCCAAGGCTGCGCTCCACCCAGTTTTAGACACGCACTCGCAAACTTCCGTAAACACTTTCCCTTGGGGGAATCCCTGTCGCCATTTTGAAGTGCGTTCCACTTTGTCGAGTGAACAAGGGAAGTTTATATGGACAGACCATCGCTCCCTTGTTTTTGACAGAGTACACTTCAGGCAGCTCCATATACCACAATGCAACACGATTGTGACGTCACTTCAGCAGCTCGCGCTTTGCACGTCTCAAATGATGGAGGGGGCGGTCTCAACTTTCTGTGTGATCAAGGGCTTAGTGCGATCCACATTTATCCAGAAGTGCGCCATTTGGGACAGGTTGAATATATTACACAAATGTCATAAAACTCTTTTTTTATGTAAAATCTTTCAAGTTATGCATTTATTTTATTTTTTTATTACCTCAAGCCTTGCAGTCGGGCTACCAACATGCATCTCCGCCCTGCCCATCGAGTTAACTTGACTTATAGGGAGGAAAGATATATTTAAATGCTTATGCATTCTCTCACAGATTTGGATGAGTAATTGTGGTGTTCGAAACTCAGGAATCGGGTGTTTAAATTGTATTTAAATGCGTGCACCTGTTTACTTTCACGATTGCGCAAAGCCGCGAACTGTACAGAAAACAAGCAGTACTGATTAGTCATTGACGATCTGAATCTGTTGGGCAAAATTGCCTCCAACATCGTCCGGTCAGTCATTACTGTCCTCATGTAAAAAATGAAACCTCCCGCAGCAAGCTTTAAAGTCATGTAGATTGCATGTGCAGTGAAAAGAATTAGGAAAAAAGCTACAGTATGTGTGACTTCGTGCAGAACTCACGACAGTAGCCCTTATTTTTTGATTGAAAATGATCCAATCTGTAACTGGAACATCATTGTATGATCCAAACTGTGAGTTTTGTGACCCATTGAACCACTATTAAATGGTGAGTATATGCAGTGCGAAGATGAGCAGGACAGTTTGCTTGCATGGAAATCCAGATCATTTTTTTGTTAAAAAACAACAGCATCAAAAACACCACAGGAATAGCAGAGCAAACATTGTGGCCAGTGGACCTATAGGCTTTTTTTCAAAAATACGACTTTATGATGCCGTTTTGGGTTTCAACTGAAATTCAACGAATTTCAACTGACCTCATTTTTGGTAATGTCCTCTGCAAAGGTGTGATGCTGTATGAATGATGCTCCACACAGCTGATATCTGTCGTCTGATCGTTTGAGGTACTCCACCGCATCCTTCAGAGTGATGCCAGCAAAAGCTGCTGTGAGATCATTTGTACTAAATGGAGAACAAAGAGATTTAATGACATCAATGAGTTAAAACTGCATTGCGTGCAGAATGTGTGCAGCGAAACAAAATGGGGATAAATAAATGGTTAAAGCAGAACTGAACAGAGTCTGTGTAGTCACAGAGACTTCACTGTTGGATGCTGCTGTATTTTCCAGTCAGGACTGTAAATATGCAAAATGCACAACACGATATCCCAGGGTTTTGTAATGTACAGTGTGTAACATCCGATTATGAACACCAAGAGTATGAGCAGTGTCAAACCAAGGACTGCATTTACCTGGGGTTTAGAAAAATTTGTGATTAACTATTTCAAGTAAGTAAAGCCCTAAAGAATGCTGACAGGAATTTTATAACAAAATACATGGAACACAGTTAATGTCACATACAAAGAGCAACTGAATTAACAAGAAGTAAATGGACTGCATTTATATAGTGCTTTTAACAGACCTGTGGCCATCCAAAGCGCTTTACAATTAGCCTCACATTCACACACACATTCATTCACTGACCGGCGGTGTCAGCCATGCAAGGCGCCAGCCAACTTGTCGGAGCACTTGGTCCGGTGGAGCCGGGGATTGAACCACCAACCTTCCGGTTTGTAGACAACCTACATGAACCACTGAGCCACTGCCACTGAAGTGAATCCCTACTATTGCCTGTTAGGCGGCATTAACACTGCATGTTTGAAGTGACTCAATTCAATTTTTCCCCTCATGTGGCTCAGATCAGATATGACCCACAAACGTGTACGAAGGCAAAAAAAGCGCATATATTTCAATATTCTCTGATCGGTTTCAGGCCATATTCATATGTGGAAATAAATCAGATATGAATCGGATACATGCCTTCGTGTCCGCAATGTAAGCGGACAGATTGGATATTCCCATCTCAAGACGGTCATGCGTCACTGAAAATGCAACGCTGGCAAATGACATCAACTCAAATGGACACCAACCACGATCACATGACTCTTTTTAGCAGCGCAATGGAAAAAACGATGACTTTAGTGCTGTAATGTTAAAGTTGTATGTCTTGTTACAGAAAAAAGCTTTATATTCTTGTATAATAATTTTGTCTGTGTCCATTGCATATCGTGACATTTTACTTCCTCTGGTTTAAGCTGTCCTGGGTCAGTATGTCTACCTTGAATTGTTTCACTTAAGTTTTTAGTGTAAATGCAGATATCGGATACAAGTCGCTTTTAAAAGATGATCTAAGCGAGTCGTCCAAAAAATTAGATACAGGCAACAAATCGGAATTGGGCATTAAGATTTGCAGTGTAAATCCAGCCTTATAAATACTGTAGTATGCAAGATAAAAGTCTCCCAAAGCCAATTGCTTGAACAACTGCTTGTGTAACCACAGGTTTAGGGTTCGGGTGTAAAATGCGATTTTTATTGCAAATGCAAAAAATGTTGTCAGTAATATTCAGGGTTCCCACACCTTAGTTGACTTTAAATTCAAGAACCTTTCAAGGACTTTCCAGGTCCAATACCCCCAAATTCATGAACTAAATGTGGGGACGCATTTCAAGTGAGAGCAAGGTAACATCGTGTTACCTTTTAAGATGCATTGTTACAGTTCCCTTTGGAGGGAACTCGCGCTGCGTCACTGCAGTGACACTTTGGGGACGCCTCCAGGGGGTAAGTGCGTCTGAATGTGTATATTAGGGATGCATAACGATTAATCGCGATTAATCTATAGCAGAATACAAGTTTTTGTTTACTACATATACAACCCCAAAACAGAAAAAGTTGGGACACAGTAGAAATTGTGAGTAAAAAAGGAATGGAATAATTTACAAATCTCATAAACTTATATTTTATTCATAGTAGAATATAGATAACATATCAAATGTTGAAAGTAAGATATTTTGAAATGTCATGCCAAATATTGGCTCATTTTGGATTTCATGAGAGCTACACATTCCAAAAAAAGTTGGGACAGGTAGCAATAAGAGGCCAGAAAAGTTAAATGTACATATAAGGAACAGCTGGAGGAGGACCAATGTTTAGGAATAGAAATGTTGTCCTATTCTTGTCTAATACAGACTTCTAGTTGCTCAACTGTCTTAGGTCTTCTTTGTCGCATCTTCCTCTTTATGATGCACCAAATCTTTTCTGTGGGTGAAAGATCTGGACTGCAGGCTGGCCATTTCAGTACTCAGATCCTTCTTCTATGCAGTCTTGATGTTGTAATTGATGCAGTATGTGATCTGGCATTGTCATGTTGGAAAATGCAAGGTCTTCCCTGAAAGAGACGACGTCTGAATGGGATCATATGTATCTAGAACTTGGATAAACCTTTCAGCATTGATGGTGCCTTTCCAGATGTGTAAGCTGCCCATGCCACACGCACTCATGCAACCCCAAACCATCAGAGATGCAGGCTTCTGAAAAGAGCGCTAATAACAACTTGGGTTGTCATTGTCCTCTTTAGTCTGGATGAAATGGCATCCCAGTTTTTCAAAAAGAACTTCAATTTTTGATTCGTCTGACCACAGAACAGTTTTCCACTTTGCCAAAGTCCATTTTAAATGAGCCTTGCCAAGGGAAAACGCCCGTGCTTCTGGATCATGTTTAGATATGGCTTCTTTTTTGACCTACAGAGTTTTAGCTGGCAACAGCGAATGACACGGTGGATTGTGTTCACCGACAATGTTTTCTGGAAGTATTCCAGAGCCCATGTTGTGATTTCCATTACAGTAGCATTCCTGTATGTGATGCAGTGCCGTCTAAGAGCCCGAAGATCACGGGCATCAAGTATGGTTTTCCGGTCCTGACCCTTACGCACAGAGATTGTTCCAGATTCTCTGAATCTTTGGATGGTATTATGCACTGTAGATGATGATTACTTCAAACTCTTTGCAATTTTTCTTTGAGAAACTCAGAAAACTATTTTTCGCCGCAGCATTGGGGGAATTGGTGATTCTCTGCCCATCTTGACCTCTGAGAGACACTGCCACTCTGAGAGGCTCTTTTTATACCCAATCATGTTGCCAATTGACCTAATAAGTTGCAAATTGGTCTTTCAGCTGTTCCTTATATGTACATTTACATTTTCTGGCCTCTTATTGCTACCTGTCCCAACTTTTTTTGGAATGTGTAGCTCTCATGAAATCCAAAATGAGCCAATATTTGGCATGAGATTTCAAAATATCTTACTTTCAACATTTGATATGTTATCTATATTCTACTGTGAATAAAATATAAGTTTATGAGATTTGTAAATTATTCCATTCCTTTTTTACTTACAATTTCTACAGTGTCCCAACTTTTTCTGTTTTGGGGTTGTATGTGTGTGAACTATGTATAATAACTTTATATAGATAAATGCCCACACATGCATATATTGTGTACATATGTATATACATTTGTATAACTTTATTATATATAAATACTTAATATATAAATATACATTTTTTTATTATACATGCATGTGTGCATATAATCATTATAAACAGTTCACACACACATATATGATGTAAACAAAAACTTTCATTTTGCTATAGATTAATCGTTATGCATCCCTAGTGTATATCAAATTCAACCAATGGTGTGGCTTAATGACAAAGACAGGGGGAACCAGGAAGTATATCGCTATCTCAAATATTGCCAAAGTCGGCATTACAGGGGCGCAGGGAGTATGGCAAGGGAGACGCAGTGTCTTGTTCCCTTCTCAGAGAACTACAGTTACATACATAACCTGAGACGTTTTCCTGTGTCAAAAATAACTATGCAAAAAAGCACTTTGGTATGAATCAACATTCACATACAGAAGATATAAGCATTTAAAGCGAACAGTTTAGCACGTGTGCTTAAAAAGTCTAGAATTTTTATGATATTATCCTACACTACACAGGAAATAATAATGATTTTTTTCCAGAAACTTCTTGCATAAAATTGATTCAAGCACTTTCAACGACATGTATCTATTTATGTTTATTTTCAAAAACTTCTTAGGGCCTTTAATTTTTTCCTTAAAGTGTTGTAAATGTCATGTAAAAATTGGGTCAATTTTACTTGCGATTACTTGCAGTTTAAATAAAAAAAAAAAAACGACACCTTGCACCTTTATCACCAAATTCGACTTTGTCACTGTATATTGTCTGCTCATCCTTTGTTTAAAATTTAGACAATTTAATTTCACTGTTTATACATATGAACATGAACACAGCTTGTCTGTAAATACAGTATGTGTAAGAGAAAAAAATAGGGAAGTAACATAGACGAAATCCCCATTTAGCCTAAGGCCGAGCCCGGAACCCTCTCCCTGCCAGGAAGCGCTCCGGGCTCAGGCCATTAACGAGATCGGAGCCCTCTACTTGGACAGCACGCTAAATACGCATATTTATAACCCTGTTCCGAATTATTTGTAAGTGTGAACTCGTGAATGAGTCAAGTTTAGTCACTATGCCATCCTTGTTTTTGATTGTTTGAGAACAGAAAATGGAAATGAGAACAGCTTTTTTGGGCATTCAACTGTACGAGATGCAAAATATCTGTAGGACAGACATGCAAATATGACATTATGACTTCAGGAATATGTTAATGAGTAAATGATCTAGCAAATAGGTCCACCACCATCAGTCTCACAAAATCTTGTTGGAAACATTACAGAATCTGCCACACTAGATTTTAAATAGACCTAACAGGTTATCACATTTCATAGAAAAAATTTAGCAAGTTGCTAAAGCATAAGTTGGTTACACTGTCTTACTGCAATAAACTACAGACTTTCCCTATTGGCAATGAAACACACGCTTTTAGTACATAGTATAATTATGTGAACTGAGCCAGAGCCAATATGTATTTTCCTCATAGGCATTTTTTGAACACTTACCTCAACGCTTCTGATTTGCTCCTGGGTTTTGTCAACGAATGTGATGAGCCGGAAGATTTCACATGATAGGTTGCGGCACGTGATAGGTTGCCCCTCTGGGTCATTACGGGGGCTGCGTGATTTAAGGTGGGATCACTGCCACTGGGCTTTATGCCATTGAATGGTGTCTCCATTTGCATTTGAGATTCAAACTGGCTGGTGCTCTGAATCTGTCTTCTCACGGTTTTGCGCACAGATTCGCTATAGCCATTCTGAGGGAAAAAAAAGAAAAAAAGTGCATTTAATCTGATGCATCTAAAGTTCTCGATTGGGACAGAACGCAGGTCTGGTCTGATCAAGCTGTGCATAGCAGGGCAAAAACCAAAACTTAATGTAAAGAAAAAAAACACTGAACCAACCATATAACTTATTAACTTTTGAAAGGTAAGACATTTCACTTTTCTATTTATGGCAATGATCTTGCATACAATCAAACTACAGTATTTTATCCGCCATGTAATATTTCGTTGGTGAATTAATGGCTGTTGAGATCATTAAAACAACATTTAAAGCACAAAACTAAAGATTTAACAATAAAACATTCAATTTATAAAGACTTCAATAAAGTTACTACAATGTCATCCTGGAGTGGACATCTGGACATGTGAGGTGGCCACCTAATGTCACTGTGAGAAATAAGGTGGGGAGCACATCACCTACTATAACACTAAAAAGGTCCCTGGCTTGAGTTTGTATTTGCTCCCACTTGGGCAAATAATGAAAAAGCAACTAATTGTTTACCACAGCTATGCAGATGGCACCCAGATATACAGTACTTAGCCCTATTATCCAATGAATACAACCCCATTGACTCCCTATGCCAGTACATTGATGAAATTAACAGTTGGATGCAGTGTTTCCCACAGATCTGAAATGTACTTGTGGTGGTAGCTGGTGAAAAGGGCAATCATAATTATCCACCGACAAAAAATGGTCTACTATACATGTGACAAAGAACTAATAATGTGTGACACAACACAATACTTTGATTTATTAAACATTAATATTAATTTCACATTATAGTTCATTAATCTAACCACCCCAAACTTTCTTTGCCATAAACAAAGCTGACACTGTTTGTCAAAGCACCACGAAAACACTTAATGTTTTTGCACTGATATATGAAGCAATTTGATGACCCCTTTTATCAAACTCAATTATATACAATACTATGTATACTTCAGCCTATTAATAGACAGTGCAGGTCTATAGATTATAAATGTTACTGATGTTATAATGGTAATAATTTCTATTAGATCTATTAGATTAGATTAGGCACTTTTACTGCTTTTGCTTTCTATTTCTCTTTTGCCGATTATAATCCACTAATTATTTCAGATTTAAAAGTCTACTTGCTGTCCCGATGACAGACTTTACATTACAGCTTTGCGTTTTTTATTTCCTGAGTCAGCTAGAGCTTTGCTCGTTCAGTATCAGCACTGCTTTTTGCTACAATCTCTGTGCAAACTGTTTAGATTTTAGTAAAGATATGGTCTATTAATAGTAAGATTATAAAAAAATGGGATAAAGAAAATGAAGCGGCGCGTGGTCGTGACAAGAGCCAGTTGTTATGCGCTTGCGGCCGTTCTCCGATCGACTCGGGTTTTACAAACAATATTAATCAGACTTGGGACCCGAAGTTATGAACTAGACCGACCCGGACCCGACTGACCATTTAAAATATAAACCCGGAACCGTACGGGTCCCGCGTCCTCAGTGAAGAAAGACCTCTAATGGTAAAACTCTGCTCAAGTTCAGAAACATGAAAGGATACAATGTGACACTGAGGTTGCTTCGCGTCGCACCCAAATTCATTGAGAAACAGAAAGCACGTGAACGGACACTCAACGGGAGAGACACAACGTGCTTGCACGCAAAATGAAGCCAACTTGGATGCTATAAACACATATGCACATAAGCATATGCAACCATTTTGGTCGCAGTGTAGTTCCCTGGCTGCTCCTTATGTGCTGCAGTTTATCCAGTTTGCCGCGCTGGATGTTTATGACACGTGCATCATCTTCATGGTCACCCGGCCCCCACCTCTCTCTCTCTGTCTCTCTCTCTCTCGCGCGCGCTCTCTCTCTCGCTCTCTCCAAAACACGGGTCATCCAGTCGAGTTCAGAAAATACGGAAATTCGTAAAGTGATTTTTTTTTTACCTGGGCGGGTCGCAATTTACCTGGGCGCACCGCCCAAGTAGGGCCTATGTATGGGAAACACTGGTTGGATGCATCAAAACTTCCTAAAGCTAAACCAAGACATAACTGAAGTTATTGAATTTGAAAACACAAAGTACCTTGATTTTTTAGGGGTCTAAATTGACAAAATGAAGTCAAAAATCAGTAATTTTAGGGTCTGACCTTAAAGGTGTATTGCAGAAGAAATTAAATTATTTGAGGAAAACATTTCAGGATTTTTCTCCATATAGTAGACTTTAGTGGACCTTAACAGTTTACAGTTTCAATGCATCTCTAAACGATCCCAACTAAAGCATAAGGGTCTTATCTAGCCAAACGATCGTCAAACTTTTCGTCTTGCTTCTCATCCGTGTGAAGCGCCAACGTGACCTTACGTATTACATAATCAACTCAAAAGGTTACACATGACATATGCGAAACTACCACCCCAGTTTTTACAAGTGTGGAGAAAGAGGAGCGTTCTGATGTGGTTTGACTAATACAACTTCATAATAATTAATGTCTTTGTGTCACTTTATTGTTTAAAATGGTCCACAAGGGTGCGTTTTACATATCTAACGTGTGACCTTTCGACGTGATTACGTCATACGTAAGGTCGCGCTGGTGCGACACACGGCTAGTGCAAGACGAGAAGTTGTATTTTTTTGGCAGAAAACGACAATAGTTTTGCTAGATAAGACCCTTATGCCTTGGTTGTAGAGGTGCAACGGTTCAAATTACTCATGGTTCGGTGTTTGTCATGGTTTTATGGTCACGGTTTCGGTTTGTTTTAGTGTGTGTATAAAAAATTCAAATAAATGTATTTCTTGGATAACGAACACCTAACACTTTGGTCACAACAGGCTTCTTAACAAAAATAAAAACCTAAGCAGTTTTTAACCTCTGCCAAAATCAACATTTTCACTTAAGAGTACTTGCATTATTATACTGCATGTAGGGCCCTATAATTTCCGCAATCACAGAATCGCGGAATTGGCTAATTAACACGGAATCTGGTAAAATTTGTTTTTTGTGTGGGAGAAGAACGTATGTCTGGGGAAAATGCAGACCGAGGGAAGCAAATCTGGGTAACACACCGCTCTTGTCATTTCAGACCCACTCCAAAACACTGAAAACCATGGCGAAGCGGCTCTCCATGACTCTGCTTTTGTCAGCGGAAAAAAAAAAGAAGTTCAATGCTAAGCACTCAGTTACTAGCAATTCCCACATGACTTTTATGTGACCGGAGAACTGTCATTTTGTAAGTTTTGTCAACATTCCGTTGACTGGGAGCGCAAAGATACATGCACTCTCTTATCCACATCTCTCTCACTGCACCTCTCTCACGTGCACGCGCTCTCGCATCTGTCCGAAATCCTCATGTATTTGTTCAGTTTTATGCGTTTCAAGCGAGCGGAGGCAAACTATCCCTTGCGTTTAAAAAAATCAACTGCATCAAGACCGCTCTCTGTCTCTCTTTCACTCGCACATGCAGAGAGTTGCGCGCTCATGTTGTCCGATGTCAGATCAGTAAGTAATAATCCTGTGAATTTTTGTAAAGTTATATGCATTTCAAGCGATTGTGTTTAAAATATGGATCGCATTTCGCAACTGATGTGTTTAAAAATAAAAACGGATTTTATAGAGCCCTATGCATGTACCAACATATAGTGCATTTCAAAATGAACATAAAATAGCTTAGAACACTGGGTTACTTTTTATATTCTATGCCACAACTTTTTTTTACAAGAAGATCAATTTGTTAACATTTAAACACATAAGGCAATGTGTGCTGTTTCGTCTCATCTGCAATTGCATGCTATCAACAACACCCTGGTGATGACGGCGCAAGCGACTTGTCATATTATTGCCTTGAGCATACGGCACTCGCGCCAAGCAAATTTCACAGTTTTGTCCACAATTTCTTGCGTCAGTAGACTTAAATGAAGCTGGCGGTGCCTCTATTAGCGGCTTTTCTCCTTCTCTCGCCGCGCTAAATGGTTCGCAACACAAGTACACCAACACATGAGGAGAAACTGTGAGGTTGGCAACAGATTTGCATACTTCGAGTTGATTGGACAGATACTCTCACATAAACACACGCAGAGCTTATTCAGAACCATTCATTAGTGGTTTTATGCGTTGTTTTTAGCTATATTAAAAAATGCGTGGTCGAATCAAACACTGTGCACCAAGGTGCACGTACGTGCCGAACCGTGGGAAGATAACGGGATGGTTCGATTCTTTACCCAGAACCATTGCATCC
Organism: Paramisgurnus dabryanus; assembly: GCF_030506205.2. Lineage (NCBI taxonomy): Eukaryota > Metazoa > Chordata > Actinopteri > Cypriniformes > Cobitidae > Paramisgurnus > Paramisgurnus dabryanus. Next base: position 25,140,386 of record NC_133357.1, read on the forward strand.
CTACCTGGTTGGGATCGTTTAGAGCACTTTGAAGCTGCATTGAAACTGTGAATTGTTGAGGTCCACTAAATTTCACTAAATGGAGAAAATATCCTGGAATGTTTTCCTCAAAAAACTTTTTTCTGGACTAAACAAAGAAAGACATTAACATCTTGGATGACATGGAGGTGAGTAAATTATCAGGATTTTTTTTAAGAAAGTGGGGTAATCCTTTAGTTTCAGTAGCCACGTGAAAGTGCAAATCAGCTTAGTGCCATCTGAGAAATACTGAGTTAGACGCTGTGTCTCAAGATAAGACTTAGAGAAACTTGTTCACCAGCAGGGTGGATTATTGCAATGGACTTCTTGGTGGGATTCCCAAAAAGATAATTCGATAGAGAACACTGCTGCCAAAAGTCTGACCAAAATCAAAAATCTCTGCATCCTACTCCAGTCCTCACTGGATTCTAGTTACATTCAGAAAAGATTTTAAAGTATTACTACTTGTTTATAAATCACTCAATGCCTTAGGACCTAAATACATTGCAGACATGCTAACTGAAAATAAACCTTATAAATAACTCAGATTATTAGGATTAAGTCAGTGAGAAATACCAAGGGTTAAACCGGTTCACTCAAAACAGAAAGTGAAGCTGCATTTAGCTATTATGCCACCCATAGCTGGAATCAGCTTACAGAAGAGATCAGATGTGCTTCAACAGTAAACACTTTTAAATCTAGATTAAAAACACATCTGTTTAAAGGAAAACACCACCATTTTTTTATATTTTACTATGTTCTTACCTCAACTTAGATGAATTAATACATACCTATATTTATTCAATGTGTGCACTTAATCTTTGTACAGTGTGTTAGCATTTAGCCTAGCCCCATTCATTCCTTAGGATCCAAACAGGGATGAATTTAAAAGCCACCAAACACTTCCATGTTTTCTCTATTTAAAAACTGTTACATAAGTAGTTACACGAGTAAGTATGGTGGCACAAAATAAAACGTGGCGATTTTTTTAAGCGGAAAAAAATGAGAACTATATTGTATGGCAGAGGAGCACTTAGTTTCGGCACTTCGACCTCGGGTGCAGTAATATTAACAAAAGTTTGAGCGAGAGGGGCAGTAGTCAGGAGTGATGATGTTACTGCGCGCCGAGGTCAAAATGCTGCAAACTATTTGCTTAATGCCACCCGAGTCTTTAAATAGGGGAGAACAAAGTGTTTGGTGGACTTAAAATTCATCCCTGTTTGGATCCTAAGGAATGAATGGGGCTAGGCTAAATGCTAACACAATCACGACGCGCTGTACAAAGATTAAGTGAATGCATTGAATAAAGATAGGTCTGTATTAATTCGTCTAAGATGAGGTAAGAACATAGTAAAATATTGAAAAACTGTGGCGTTTTCCTTTAACTCTGCATTTACTGAATGAGCACTGTGCTGCTTCACACTGACTGCACTTTTATCCCAGTCAATTTTAATCTTTGTAAACACATTAGAATTTTTTATGAAATTAAATTTATTTCCTTTTAATTGGTATTTCAAATTCATCTTTGTTTTTTATTGTGATCTTTAAGTGGGAGTCGTGATTTGAAATGTTTCTTATTTGTAGTGTTTTTTCTCTTTATTTCACATACTATCACATATGATAATGTGTTAAGACATACATTTGCTGTTAGCGGTACAAATATAATAAAACAGTCTGCTTGCAATCCTACAGACATTTTATACACTTATGTACATCTTTGAAAGATGAAAGATTATTATTGCAAATCTTTCATCATACCATGTCTTTTATTTATATCCTAATTTTCACGTTTTTTTTTATGATTTGTTGTTTCCTTACTGTTTATTTCGTATGTCTCTACCATTTGTTCTCCAACAGTAGCTGCTTTGCAATAATGCAAAATTGTGAAATAAATCTGAAAGTAACTGAATTGGTCTAAACTAGCCACATTAACAGAAAAAGTTTAGGAGTTGTTATTTACCTTAAGGAACAGCGGACTATCTTGTAATACTTTGGGTATGTGTGTCTTGCTCAAGGGCCAAGCTCCTGGAACAATGCAACTATTAAAGGCCACCTGAGGTCTTTTCATCCATTAGAAAAAATTTAAGAATAGATTAACTAACACAATGTTTAATCTGCAAGAAAAGACTTGTTGTACAAATTGTTGCTGGAAGGCAAACACTTCTAGAATCAAGGCTTTCAAAAGTCCAAAACATTTTCTTAATTAAACACAAAATTCTTCTTTATACACTGTCAGAGAAAATGGTCCCTAGCTGTCACTTAGTCGGACTCGGTACCCTTTCAAAAAGTACTCCTAAGGAGCTGATTAGTGTATGCAAATGCATGCTTTTCACCACAATTCAATGTTCTTCAATGTTTATTCATAAATATGCAAAGCATACAAAATATTTGCAACTGCAAAAAGCTGGAGGACCATCAAATGGTCTGTTTGGTGTTACAGTATGTGTTCCCTTGTAAGTCAGCGTGTGTTTGCATACAGTACCACTGCACAGGCCGTTATTGGAGACATTATATCTCATCTGTTCATTCATGTAGGCTGTGTGGACAGTGTGTTAACAGCAGCCAAACAGCAAGGACCTAACTTGCTTCAAATGCCATTGCTTTGCATGGCGATTTGGGATTGTATGCCTTCAATGCAATGTCTTCATAATTGATGCAACACTAAATAAGACTCTTTATATTTTTTGATGTTGGCAGACTATAAGGCGACAAGTTTTTCCTTGTGGTCATACAAAGAATCTGTGAGTTACTGCATGTTAATATGATTATAAACACATCATACAGAATTATAGCTCAGGTAAATGAAAGGCAAGTAGCCAATAATTATCATAAGTCAAATATTAATAAATATTAATAGTACATTTATGAGCAGCAAATTTACAGCCCACTGTCAATGTGATATTATTAAGAGGCAGGGAGACAACATCAATTTCAGTTCCAGTACAGTTGACCAATCAGAAGACACCAGAGGCAGCATTGCTTACAGTTGCAACTTTTTTTTATTTTACTTCAACATGGCGTCACTTTGAATAAAAGTGTCTGTCAAATATGTAAATCTTAACATTTTATAAAACTTAAAAGTTAATGATTTTCAGATTTTAACCCTTACGGGTGGTTGGGGGACGTTTTCAGCCACTAAGGGGCATTTTTAAATCTTACTTTGGCCACAACTTTCTCTGTTTCAGCAAATGGAATGATTTTTGGTGAGAATTTAAAAAAAAACCTCATCAATATACCATGGGTAAATTTACTACCCTTTCAGTTTTGTGCGTGGATGAAAACAGCCACTAAATTAAACGGCTGTAAAAAATGATCAGATGAATTATTTTTCCACTTTTTTTTTCATAAATCTGTCAATCAACCTCAGTAGCCTACTGATTAAAACTACTAAATATTATACAAAAATTCCATGATTTTAACTCTTTAATTGCCAAGTTCTTAGGTTCCCCAAACTGATTTGGGGAAAAACACACCAAAGAACTGATTTGTCAAAGATTGGTAAAAACATCAGCTTTGATGCATTTATAGTTTTTGTGCAGCATCAGATTTCAGTTTTTTCTCACTCATTTGCTGTTCGTGGCTGTTCTTGCCCCATTGATATTTTATAATTGCAAAACTATGACATCATATAATCATGCAATCTTAATGGTTGGTGGTTTTACCTTTTGCAAAGAGGAAAACATTTGTAATTTTTACTGTTGATCACCATGTGTCACCATTAACCCTTTAGTAGGCCTGTGCAAAAAACAGAGCTTAATTTCTGGCTTGTACATAGAGTTATATGGAGTATAACAGCATATTAGAAAGAGAGAGAGAGAGAGAGAGAGAGAGAGAGAGAGAGAGAGAGAGAGAGAGAGAGAGAGAGAGAGAGAGAGAAAGAAAGAAAGAAAGAAAGAAAGAAAGAAAGAAAGAAAGAAAGAAAGAAAGAAAGAAAGAGAGAGAGAGAGAGTTTGTGTGTATTGTTTATATCAATATGTTTTCTCATATTATGGGAATAATTTTGTTTCATAAGAGTTTTAATGTCTTATGTCTAAAAGGATACAGGTTAGAATGAAATAAAAGAATGATTAGTTACAATAAAAAAAGGACAAACCCAACCCGTTGGGTTAAGGAGCATCTGACATGTTTTTTAATCAGACTCTTAATGGGTTGTGCCAACAAACTGGTATTTCTGAATGACCTGAGGCTGGGATTAAGCCAATTTGAATCAAAGTATTTAATGAAAGTATAATACGTGCCTATACAATTCGGTTAATATCATTATCTAATTTGCATTTAGCGGCTTTTACATCTGAGCTCCTCAATTAACCCATGCTGGGTTGTTTTAAATCAAAATGCTGGGTCAAATATAAACATTTTCTGGGTTAATTTAACACATATTTTTTTTAGTTAACAACATTAAAATGTAATATTATTTTTAAATGAACTTAATAGTTACGCAATAAAATAATCAAAATCAAAGTAAACAAAAAAAATAACTTGTCTAACAATGCCCTTTCTTAATTGACTGCGTTTATGTGAACCTTGTTTGTTTTTGCTTTTGTATATTTGGCAGTTTTAGAGAAATAGCATGCAAAACAAAACTTTATTACTTAATCTGTGTGTGATTGTAAAATCGCCTTAAAAGTTGACGCTTTCAGGATTTCAAAACACATGCAAATAAAAGACGCTTGTGAACTGAAATGACTGTGATTGCAGAGCTATATACGCAATATGCACTTTTGAATAGGGAATATGACGGTGCATCCCTAAATCTATTAGCTACGTAAGATGTTTTAGATTTAATTAGTTACCAGCACTTACATTTGAACGTGTACTTAAATATAATATAAAAAACGTCCCTCATTCCCTATCACTATATTTGTTACCATGGAAACAACACACTAATACCTGGGTTTAACATTCATGTCACTTTTTAAAACTTGGCAGTTTGTTATCAATCAATCAATGTTGCGTAACACTCCTTTACACAGGAAATTCTTAGGTATGCTGTAGTGTTGTTGTATAAACATCAAGGGTAGCGATGCAGAGAATAAAACAAAACACCCTCATTGTAAAATCACAAGGCTGTGTTCTCCGGAGGTTAAATTTGTCAGCTGCATAGATCATCGAGGTCATCCCATAACAGAATCATGAATCATGATCTCATAAATGTAGTAACTATACAGCACCATAACAAAAAGAAGTAACAAGAGTACACGGTGAAAACAACTTTATGAAATGAAAACATGTATAATCTCTTGAACCTGTGTGTAACGTGATCCTTAAACTCTAAACAAGCAATGGACATAACTAGTTGACGTCCTTCAGTATAAATGAAAGATTTTGCAGGGCCTACTGTAAGTGAAGTCCGTACCATTCTGCTCTGGCGTCTGCTCATGTTGGTCGAGCTCTTTCTGAAGAGAGAGCCGTTCATTTTTGTCGGGGAAAACTGGAATTTAGGCTCACTATATTCCGTCGCAGGTGACTGAGCTGCAGGAAAAAAAGCCAAATAAATTTGCAATCAATGCAACAATTTATAATGTAGTTATTTTTACTATTTCTATTATTTCATGCACATTATGAACATCGTTGTCAAGCCAATTGAATTCTAACGTTACATTTTACATTTTTAATGTTTCAAAATTCAAATTAAGCCATTTTTAGAGTCAGGAAACAATTTCATAATAACTCTACACTAAATGTAACCAAGTAAGACAGCCCTTAAAACATTAGTCCATTTTCTTAAAAAAATCAAGATAATTTACTCATCACCATGTCATCCAAAATCTTGACGTCTTTCGCGACCTCACGCAATACGTCATCATGTCAAGAGGTCACAGAGGACGAACGCGAAACTACGCCCCAGTGTTTACAAGTGTCGAGAAATAGGACCGTTCCACCGTTGCATAATACTAATAAATGTCTTTGTGTCAGTTTATTGTTTAAAATGGTCCGCAAATGTCCGTTTCATATATGTAACACGTAACCTTTCACGCATTTATGTGAGGTCGCGCTGGCGCTTTTTAGGACTGGACATAGACGAGAAGTTGTGGTTTAAAAGTGCATATTTTTTATATTTCTTGTCAAAAATGACAATCGTTTTGCTAGATAAGACCCTTATGCCTCATTTGGGATCATTTAGAGTCCTTTGAAACTCACTTGAAAAAAATGTTTAAGTGTTGAGTTAAGTGTTAAGTGTTGGGCTCTATTAAAGTCCATTAAAATGAGAAAAATCCTGCAATGTTTTCCTCAAAAAACATAATTTCTTCTCGACTGAACAAAGAAAGACATTTTGGATGACATGGTGGTGAGTAAATTATCTGGATTTTTTTTAAGAAAATTTACTAATCCTTTAAGTAAGACAGGCATGGGAAAACCAAAAAAATCTATATTTATTTTAAACCTTGATTTTTTTTCTTCTTCCAAGTTCATTTTGTTTCAAAATTGTAATGTGCAAGTACATTTCGTCTAAACTAATTTACGCTAGCCTAACATTGTACTAAAAACAGTTGATACAAGTTGGCTGTAGTGGTGGGCAAAGATTGATCATGATAGTCGCATACAAAATAAAAGTAAGTTTTTGCATAATATATGTGTCTAATTAATTTGTATATTTATAATTACATTTCAGAATATTTAAATTTATATATCTATTTTAAATGTATATATAATATATAAAAATATAAATACAATTAAATACATGTAAATGTTTCTTAAATAAATACATGAATGTGTGGGTATTTATTTATACATAATTATTGCACACACTAATATATTACGTAAAAACTTTTATTTTATACGCGATTAATAGCAGTTATTCTTGCAAACTACTACTTGACTTATCTGCATATTAATTACACTTAAAAATGCTTGCCTAAGCAAGATTTAGGATAACCAGTTCACTAGTGACCACCTCCATAAACAATGCAACTTCAATAAACTATACGCACCTTACTAGTTATATTCATTAAACAGTGTCAAACTAAATAACATTTGTATTTTCAGACTCGAAATGCTTTTGAGGCAGCACCTATCAAGTATGTTTTCTTAAATTAAATAAGTAAATAAAACTACTTACTATTCCCTGTTTACTATTTCTAATTACAGTAACCGTTTACAAACAGCATTACATGATATAATGGTTGATAGGTCAGTAGTGGTAATTTGTACAACTGATGCAGGACATGTCAAACAATGCAATGTCACGTGTCCAAAGAAAGTTTACACTATTTATTATGTATGGTCTATATGGTTAGTGGTTAAGTCATTAGGCGAGTGTCACACAATAAAATAGTCTGCGACCATACTGAATGACACATTAGGTAAATGCGTCAGTTCTCATCACTGGATACTATCGTCTCAAAACATATTGTAAGCCCTTATTACATTTTTTGCACCGATCAGCCTCATATTTTTGAGACAACTTGTTAAAACAACCCCTTTTTGTGTGTTTGTCCGAAAATCCTCGAGTAGGTTTGTGATATTAATTACAAATAAAAGCTCGACCTCACAAACTTCCTTCAACTTGCTGCTGACAAAAAATGTTTTCAGATGCCAGACTCACACAGGTAACGTTAACTGCGCTCTCTTTTAACTTTAAATGCATAAACCTTTATTTTTTTTATTGCAAAGCAATTCGTGCATATGAGCAGCAAACTTACATGTTGGTGACTGACTGGAGTCATTTCTGACTATTTTTGACTTGCTCCTCTTGATGCTGTTCACCTGCTGCATGACTCGCTGCTGCCCGGTGCAACGACTTTTGTCGGACGGGAGGACAAGAGACGTGTCCTCCGTCGTGCTGGTGCTCCTTGCCGAACGAAGCGGGTCCGCCATCATCGCTGATGTTCACCCTAATCCGTCTCGTTATCTTCTGCACGTCTTCACTCTGGAAGCGGTCCTGCGGATTTTTGGCACTTCTGTGGTGAGCCACACCTAGGTCACGCCCTCCGAAGTTGTCGCTCTGTGGACCAATCACAGGCCTCCATTCACTTTTTAACCTGTCAGTTACCTGGCGTTTCATAGCAACCGTGTGGAAAAATTAAACTGTAGCAGTGCGCCAGCGTGTACGTTATTAATAAAAGTAAAAGTGCACGCCTGTACACGCATACTTGTAGTGCGTATAATGAAGCATATGAAGAAAAAATAATAAAAATGGTGTTTCATATGTCAACATGCTTGAAATAGTTGCAGAAATACTTTATGATGATCATACTCATGTCACTTATGTTAAACATTTTATGACTACGGTGCTCAATGTCACACATTGCTCATAGATATTTTGCAGGACTGACACTCTTATAATACAATTCTGCACATTCACTCACCAAACCAACACAATATAATCATGAAACACAATCAATATTTTATCCAATTGCTGTAATGTTTACAGCAGAGACACAGATTCATGAGCGTTTTGGTTACAAATATTCCTCAAAATATCATCCTTCATGTTCATCAGAACAAAGAAAACCAGCTTGATCAGGCTGGAAGTTTGGTTATCTGGTTATTAAAGATATTAAGGTTGTATTCAAAATGATAGAAAGGCAGGATTACATTTGTTACAATTTATTACCGGTACATAGAAAGCCAAGATGATCTGTTATTTTTATATGACATACATTGAACTCTGGAATGTTAAAAGAAAACATAATAAATGTTTGACTCTTCCTTGGAATCAATGTGTAAATTCATTGGAAGCAGACACTAAAGGTTAAAAATAGGTTGCTGTTCATTTGTTTGCTGTTCTGCGTCAGGAACCAGACACTTTACATCACCAGAAAAATGTTTCTCAAAGAAAACAATAGCCAAATAGTTTTGTACTTATTTTTATTTTATTTTTAATAATCAATCCTTTGAGAAGTTTTCAAGTAGACAAATATATGAATAAATGTAATAATGTAATTATCATTTTTTTTAACCTTTGCTATTAAATCCATCCAGTGGGAAAACATACTGTATGTGTAAATACTGTGTGCACCCTTACAAAAAAAATACATGTTTTTTGGTGTATTGATTACTATTAGCAAAAGTATGGTTTTACTACAGTAACCATGGTTTAACTAAGGTTTTTGAAAACCATTGTTATTCAAAACCATGGTCATTTTGTGCTAACCATGGTTTTACTACATTAAGCATGGTTCATTTGTAAAAAAACAAAACAAAAAAAAAAAAAACAGTAAGGGCTTTACTGCTACTATTCAAGTGTACTGCAAGAATGAGTTGATCAGTAATAAGAGCGCTACCTTGTGGAATGGCAAGGAACTTTTAAACATTTCAAAATGAAGAAAAACAATGTTTAAAATGCTTATATTATGGTACTACTTATGTAAATTAAACAAAACTAAAAAATTTGCAGAAATGTACAGCACTAAAATATGAGTGAGCACACTCTCATTCATAACACAGCCATTGGGTTTTATATATTGCATGATATTATAGGTTGGAGAAAATATGCAGATTCGATAATTTTCGATAATCTTTCAGATTTTTCAAACTAAAAAAGCTCCTCCACTTCCATCGTGTTGAGGTAGGTATAGCCTCACAGCACTGATCCAGGGTCAGCATTTCAAGTAATATCCTATTAGCTATATTTAACACTGAGGTACAGTCACTTGATCCAGGACCGGAGTTTTACTGTTAACTCACTCCTCCCATTTAAATGGACTCAATGGATGAAGCTCTGGAGAGCCATCAGAAGACGAAGACCCAGCCACTCTGCACCCAGCCAGTTTGCTCTGGAGGTAATCTGAGGTCAGTTTCATCTGGTCTTCGGTCTCTTTCAGGATTTTGATGTGCGTTGTGAAGAAAAGGTAAAGCGACGCTCCGGACAGCAGGGCAATCGAGCACACGGCCACCAATAACCCTGTGGTGGTGAGAGAGAAAAGGTTGCCCGCACATAAGCAGGGCAGGAGAGCCATGGCCAGAGACAGCAGAAGAAACAGAAGCGCTCCACCCGTCAGATTCAAGGCTTTGGCCTGCAGGGTTTCTGTGCAACACAAGCCTTCTGTAACCACCGCACATGCTTCTGTGACTGCATTTATCTGCTCTGATACTCCTGTGAGAGGTCAGGACAATAAATCAACATACATTTATATGAACAGGATGTTTTTTGCATTATGTAGGATGAGAAACAGAAATCACAAAAGAAGATTCAAGCTTGGTTTTACAGGCAGGGTCACGTGTAGAGATATGTAGGTTGATAGATAGATATGTGGTTTTACAGGTAGACTGTACTTATATCACTCAAACTGCTCTCGAAACTTGCGAAAATGACAGTTCAGTGCATAACTCTTGAAATAATAATTACATATCGTTTGTTTGAGTTGTTCAGTAATCCAGTATTCTTGCATTCCTTTTAAACACTACCAACTGTTTTTATACAATTTCTTCATACTTCCTGCAGTAAAAACCTACATTTTCTAACACACTTTCACTCAGTTGACATTTAGACATGCACAAAACCTTGCTTTGGTAACACTGTTCTTTTTTTAGTCTGTGTACTATTTTAAACAAACAAGGCTACAACAGTAAAGGAATAGTTTACCCAGAAATAAAATAAAAAAATCGCTTACTTAACCGCATGCCTTTCCAAATGTATTTGACTTCCTTTCTTAAGGTAACAACAGATAAATAATTTTACATTAAAGCTATATAAAGATTTTTGTAATGAAATATCCAAAAAATCACTTAAACATTCGGTTGTATTTTATGGAGTTGTGTACTTACATTATCCCAAAAGTTCCCAAGGATTTGTAAATCCAGAGAAATCCCATACAGCAAAAATACCTTCCAAAAATGTGTTTTAAATATATGCTCAATACATTTTGTAGAATGTAAAGCCTAATTAAATGTATTTTTCAATTAAAAATTATACTTAGTTCTAACCTTTATATCAACATATTTTTCAAAATGTATTTCAAGGGCAAGCAAATACATTTCTAATTTTACAACCCATATGGCAAGAAATTTATTCTTGGCCAAAATATATTTTAAATATATGCTAAATACAAGTTAATTTTATAAAGTATATTTTTAAGTTAAAAAATATTTAATTTTAACCTATTCAAACTTGGTATTTTTAAGTTTTGTAACATAAAAATAAAGGTTTTCTTCCAATGTGACGTGAATATATTTCCTTGGTTTGAAATATATGAAGGGCTACATATATATTTTATATGTTTTTAATATATATTTATTTTTAAAATATATTTCAAAATATACAAAAAATTGCACAAAAATATATTGGTAAAAACATATTCAAAACATTTCTTTTGTAAAAATATATTTTGGCATTTTTTTTTATTTTTTTAAATGTATTTAAAAATATATTTAAGAATATATTTTTTTGCCATACGGAATTCATGTTTTAAAGGGGGACATATCATGAAAATCTGACTTTTTATGTTTAAGTGCTATAATTGGGTCCCCATTGCTTCTATCAAACTAGTTTATGTGATAAAGATCAACCCAGTAGCTCAGATTTGGTAAACCATTCTCTGCAAGCATGTGAAAAAATAGATTACAATTTGACTCATTTTTGTGATGTCAGAAGGGGATAATACCTCCCCTTAATCTGCACTATCCAACCACGGCACTGCCATTTAGTGAAGAGATCAGCTCATTTGCATGTAAAATGACACACCTACAAAGTGGCAATTTTAACATGTTATAATAAATGATCTATATGTTATTTTAAGCTAAAACTTTACACTGTCAGAAATAAAGGTACAAAACTGTACCTTTTCTGTCACTGGGGCTGTACCCTAAGTTTCCGATATACACTATGTGATACACTTTTATGATTGCTTTTATGATAGATATACACTATGTGCTTTCTGGAACTTTAACAAATACATTGTGCTCATCTGAAGACAGATATATACATCTTGCGCGATTATGAGAGAATTTTCACATATGGGTGAACTATTCCTTTTACAAAGCATCCATCCGTGTAAATCTAAAGACTCTGCAGTAATACTGTACCAGTATCTGAGTCCCTGATGTTCCTCTGTCCCTGCTGTTTGCTCTCTTCAGACTGTAGCAGGGCCAGTTCAGCTGTCAAAGCCTCATGGTCAGAATATGGAAAGGGTTTATGAGCCACTGAACCTTTGGTGGTGGAAAGGGACTCACATTTCATGCTCACTGTCTTCGAGTCCTGCAAAAATAAGTCAAACACTATTGTTGAGGTTTGCATGTTTTTACAAATAATAAATGTAGTTACACACTGTTGTCATGTACTTGAACAGTTGTATAGATTGTAACAAATGTTATATAATACACTAAAGTTTTCAATGATTTGCGAAGTACTCCATTCTCAGCCATTATCAAAAAGATTAATCTATTCGCAAATAGCTTTTCACTTATGACACTAAATGCAAAACCAGATTTAATTTGCTAATCACCTTTACAACATTTTTAGAGTTAGACGGCCCTTGGTCAACTTATACATTTTATTGCACTTATGGAAATGCCCTGCTGGCGGGCAAGAGATCGATATCTGCTGTTGTCTGCAGGTTAAGAAGTGAGGGATTTCCTTGGTTTAGCCTAAATACTGAATAGCTGTTGTGCAATAAAATGCACTAACCGTACGTAATACGTAAGGTCACGCTGGCTGGCGCCTCACGAAAAGTTGTGGTTTAAAAGTACTTTTTTTGGTGAAAATGATTATCATTTCGATAGATAAGACACTTATGCCTCAGTTGGGATAATTTAGAGACCTATCAAGCTATGGTAAAATTGCAATTTTTAGCTGCATTGAAACTGTAAACCGTTGAGGGCCACTAAAGTTCACTATAACGCAGGCCAAATGCGGCCCTCCAATCATCTTTATCTGCCCCGCCGGTCATCTGATTTAAAATCAGCGTGGTTACTTTTACATTTTTACTTTACATAATAATAATAATAATAATAAATTGGATTTTTATAGCGCTTTTATCGAACTCAAAGTCGCTTTACAAGGCAGATAGGAGAAAAAAAATGGGGGGGGAGGCTATGGATAGGCAGAGGCGAAGAGATGGGTCTTGAGGCGAGACTGGAAGATGGTAAGGGACTCAGAGGTGCGGATCACAAGGGGAAGGGAGTTCCAGAGCCTTGGAGCTGCCCTCGAGAAAGCTCGGTCCCCAAAACTGCAGAGCTTGGACTTGGGGATGGAGAGGAGACCGGCTGAGGTGGATCTTATCTTACATGACAAATGATGGCTAAAAAACCGAAATAGACTCAAAAATAAGCTGCGTGGGATGCCAACCATCTGTGGGTGCGTAATTAACGGATCCAATTTGAGCTTCGGATGCATAAAAAAATAAACTTGTGCGACTAAACCACGTGACACGCTGACAGGAAGTGATGTATTTCAGTGTGTTTGAATCAAAACACTGTGTGCAAGGTAAAAATTATTAATCCTTTTTTGCTTAACTTTATCAGTTACTCTTATCGAAGACTTATCAGTTACACACCCTTGAAGAAGAGTAGTTGAAGACCCCTGCTATATCGAGAAAAATCCTGAATTGTTTTCCTAAAAAACGTAATTTCTTTGCGACTGAACAAAAAAAAGAATAAAGATATAAATATCTTGGGGGTGAGTAAATTATCAGAATTTTTTATGAAAGTGGAGTAATCATTTAACCCGCCAACTTTCCTTCCTCTAACCCCAACTTGTAGAACCCTTGAAATCCCAACTATCTTTTATCCCTAACCCGAACACTGAAATAAACACCATCCTTTACCAACCCTTACCCCCAAAAAATGTCCTAAAAAAAAAAAAACTATTTATTGCTGTTCTAAAATTTCATTTAGAGAATAACCTCTAAAAAAAACTTTTTATACACTGTTTTATAGTATATTTTACTGTCCCTGTTTTTCGCCCCGAGGTGAAATTTTTAAAAGTATGCCTGTGCCTGAGCCAGTCTTTTAAGGCCTTCATTCTCCTAACCCGAACCCTATATTAATCACATGTTGTTTATCATTTTGCTACACATCCTCATGCCCATGGCGTCAATATTTGACGCACTTGACCATGCGTCAATATGTTACGCGGAGGGTATACCTTTCGCGTCATTTTTTGACGAACTGGGGACTTCAATACTATTACGTCCGTTGCATTCTCTTTCCTATTTTCTTACCATTTTCGCGTCGGTTTAGGGTTAGATTACGCATATTAAACAGTGTACGCGAAATTAAACAGTTTAAACAGTTGTCACCTGGCGTTGGGGTTAGACACAGTTGTCACCTGGCGTTGGGGTTAGAGTTAGGTTTGGGTAGGGATGTCATTATGTAAATCTAACCCTAAACCGACGCGAAAATGGTAAGAAAATAGGAAAGAGAATGCAACGGACGTAATAGTATTGAAGTCCCCAGTTCGTCAAAAAATGACGCGAAAGGTATACCCTCCGCGTAACATATTGACGCATGGTCAAGTGCGTCAACGTACATGTATAATTACACGGGACCTAAATAAAATGTGACCACAAAGTCATTCTGGGTTTGTAATTACTCTTGTATTATCATCAGTTGTTTTAAGTAGTAAGTAGTAGTTTTGTTTTACCTTTATGAGAATGTAGTCGATCCTGATGCCTTTCTCAAAAGGAACAAGATCTTGCTTCTTTGTAAATTGGTTATCTGCTATGAGTGTGTGGCCATTTTCACACCCCTACCGAAAAAAAAAAAACATTACAATATTTATACTCTTTAAGACATACAACAAATTGTACAAACCGGATTTGTATTAAAACTAAACAAAGCGAACTGACGTCAAATGTGTCTGTCTCGGTATAGCAGTCTCTGAGTCCAGTGTGAGCTCTGAGGAGACGGTTTCCAAGGTCTTGAGGGTGCATGTTCAAATCCCCTCCCAAAATCACCACGTCTGCTCCACAAGATGTGTGGCTAATGACAGAGATTTACAATACTAAATGTTTATAACACCTCTGATCCTCTCTGTACTACACACTTTATCTCTCTGACATTTACATGTCAACCAACAATAAACACTTTGTCTCTTACCGCACAAACTGCACTAGTTCCCACGACTGTACAATTCTGTGGGGCAAGTATTCATCCCGAGCCCTTGAATACTCTGCATGCAACTGAGAAAAAAAACAGTATCCAATTACATCATACGCACAAATAAACCTGATTGGACCCAAAAAAAAAAGAGTTATTCATGTCCACGTAGCAAGACTAGAGTGCCACTTTATACACTTAACTGATTTACAGTGTTTTAAGAAGAAAACATCACTGGGTCTCACCTATGCAAATCTCACCATGCCAGGATGGGTGATTGCCATGGCCTTGCTATGCAGTCCCTAAAGTATTTTGTTTTTACTGTCCCAATTTAAAAAAGCCCAATCTTAAGTCGCTGAGAACTAATTCAGCTGCCAAATTAAAGTCTGGTCTGAGCTGTCTGGTTTTTGTCCATACAATTTAGTGTGATTTTGAGTATAAGCAACATTGATATTTTTGCCTGTCTTAGCAATTAAGCAAGTCAACAATAATATATCCAGGGTTTCCCGCAGCACTTTTCAGTTTGGGCTGCCCACCTAAGCTGGGAAACCCTACCACCTTAACTAGTGTTTCCAAAAAAAATTTGGCTGCACAAAAGGCCGTCAAGTGCATCTCGGAGAATAGCGTGGACATGCTTCACACCATGAGCGGGCACGCGCGCCACATGGCCGAAATGAGAAAGACATGGTACGTCACTGTCTGGAGCATAACTAGCCAGTTGATAAAACTATTAATTCATTAATAATCTAGTATGTGTTCTTTTTCTGTCATGGTTTCTTCAAAATTGACTTTTATTTGAGTGTTTTAAATAAAAATATTGCCCCTTTGATTGCCATGCCCCCGGCCCCGCTCACCCGCACAACCCTTCCACCTTAACTAACACATTTTCTGTGGGAAACCCTGATATCATAATATTATTAATAAATTACCTTCTTGACTGAGCAAAACAATAAATGTACATTTGCTCTGCTGAATTATTTTATGTGTCACTTACATGTGTAACATAGACGTGTGCCTTCATCCCAAACACGTCTATAATGACCAATCCGACTGCTTTACCCCCGAACCAGTCCCCATGGCGAAGCTAAAATGAGCACACATGTAAAAGACAAACATAGAAAACATGTCAGATAGTTAATTTGGGCCAGGGGGTTGTTGTATGAATCACTGTGAAAACACTCATCAGATTACCATACTAGATGTAGTAACATTAGATTTAGTGTCATTTACACTCCATTAAAAGCTTAGGACATGCATAAAAGCATGACAGAAATACACTTTAATATTTGGCCATGACTTTTCGCACAACCTCAAAAGCCATCCATTCACACTTAGTAATTCGTATACAGTACAAATACATTATTTTGCTTACATATCTACTTAAGAAATACATGGACATAAAATATTTATTTGTGTTACATGTTTATGTTGGAAATAAAGTGATACAAAAACATGAAACATATTTGTCTCATAAATAAATCACACACACACACACACACACATATAATATACACATAGAAATGATTTATACATATAGTGAATATCTCACCATGTATGGATACCCATTGAGGGAGTACTGGTAGATGAAGGCATCTTGGATTTTGTGTTTGGAGAACACAGCAAGACCACTGCCAATAACTCCACTGTAAAAACAGATATCAGATATATGAAGGTAAGTAATACAAACAGAAAACACATCTCTCGCTGTGCTTTCTTCTGTGAACACATCAGGACAAAAAAAAACAAAGCTGCTCTCATTCGGTCTAAAGCCTTTAGTGTGACTTTTATCTGAAGTAATTATATGGTAACAATAGAAAACTGGACATGCATTTGAATTTTATGAGAGAAAAAAAGTCTTCCTTCAGTGTGGGCATATGATATTTTTTCACCTTTGTGACCCTGTCTGTGAAACTCAGGTTAAAGTCTCATAATCTTAATGATGAGATTTGGTGCATCAAAAGTTTGATTTCACATTGATTTCAATCTTTTTCATGACATTACTCAGTCAATATTAAAGATATCAACATTTTATTTTCACAGAATGTTCTTTTCTTCAAAGGGGACATATTATAAGAATCTGACTTTTTTCATGTTTAAGTGCAATAATTGGGTCCTCATTGCTTGTATCAACCAAGAAAATGTGAAAAGAACAACCCATTAACTTAGTTTTTGTTAACCATTCTCTCTTAATTCTCTCAAGCATGTGAAAAAAATAGGTTATTGAAATTTTGCTCCCCTTGTGATGTCAGAAGGGGATCTTGTTATAGGGGATCACTGCCATTTAGTGCAGAGATCAACTCATTTGCATTTAAAAGGACACACCCCAAATGGCTGTCACAGTTTTTCTAACATAAACGATGACAACAGGCAGGATTATAAAACTTACAGGACTTTATTCACAAAACATACACGATGACAAGGAAACATACAGATGAGATCAGACAATGGACAGGCACATTATGGCAGACTGTAAAGGGTAAATGATAATGACAAACAGCTGTAACTAATGATGAGTGATTAACTAAACACAGGTGTGACTAATAAAAGGTAACACAAAGAGTAATGATAAACAATGATGAAAACAAACTAAATAGAACCAAAACCCTGACAGTACACCCCCTCGCGGTAGGCGCGACCTTGCGCCGTAGATGAAACGAAATAAAGGCAGGAGGGAGGGAGCAACAACCAAAAAAAGGTGAAAGGTGAGGGAAATGGTCTGGAGTAAGGCCCAGAGACCAGACAAGACGAAGCCCCAGGGTGGAGATGCTGGCGGAGGGCACCAGGGTGATGGAAGTCCTAGTCCCACCCTGGGGACAGATGATGGCATTGACACTACAGGGTAGGATCCAGGGCGGGGCCACGCGAGCAGAGAACCCGGGGGGAGCCGAGGATCCGGAGGGACGGGGCGGGCTGGTGGGTCTCCCGACCCAGACGTACAGTAGGAGGGATTCCGGAGCCACGCGGCGGAGCCAGAGCTAGGGAGTCCCAAGGTGACGTCTATGGGAAGGAGGAGCCCAACGAGCTGGAAGGGTGGAGTGAGAGACACAATGGGGAATGAGGAAAACCCGAAGGTGAGGGCGGGGCGACGACTGACCAGGGGCGGAACTAGAGGGGTGACCGAAGCCTGGTGATGTCGATGTGGAGACCCGAAGCAAGGCCGCTGGTCCAGCGGGGCCGAGGCGACCTCTCGGTCTCAGGGAGCGGGGGAAGGAGAACTGAAGAAACCCCCGAGACAGTGGGCAAAGAGGCACAGGACCCCTTTAAGTTTTCAAAGGCAGGGTAACAATTTATTGTCCATCAGGCAAAATAATAAACCTGATTCTTTAAAAAAAAATGAAAACCCTCCTCAATAAACTGCAATCAAAAGCATTATACATGCCTGAGGATCAAAAAGTGGTAAACAGGTTATGGATTTGTACAGACACTTTGCATTAAATAATCATTACAACTAATATAAAAGCTGTTTTGTGATATCCTCTGTCATGGTTCTGCCATCTTGTCCTTTGTTTAATCTAGTCTTGTGGCAGAATCATGACAGACCCATGTTTTGTGTGGGTTCACGTGGTCTCAGTATTGGTTTACTAGACCACGTGTTCCCTGTGTCTTGCCCTTTTACCCCGCTCCCTCGTTATCCTCAACTTCATTGTTTAACTCCTGTCACCTGTTGCCCTCATTAGTTGTCCTCTATTTTAGATCCTTGTGTTTGTTGTCCTGTGCTTGTGCATTGTGTTCCAAATACCTGTGAGTACTCTGTTTGAAAGTCAAGTCAAGTCAAGTCAAGTCAAGTCAAGTCAAGTCAAGTCAAGTCAAGTCAAGTCAAGTCAAGTCAAGTCAAGTCTAGTGTTTATATATCAAGTGTTTTGTCTAGTTGATTGAAGTGTATCCAGTTTAGTGTCACAGTTTAGTCCTGTCTAGTTTAGTGTTCTTAAGTCTTCCTGTTTATATTGTTTTGCCCCCTCGTGGGTTTTGTTTTCTGTTTTGTACATTATTAAAAGTCCTATTTTGAGTTATATCTGTCTGCATTTGGGTTCGTCCTTCACACCTCATAACAATCCTCCATGCTTTGGTGAGCATCTAACACTAGTTTATATTTTTTGACTGTAGATAGTACTGCTGCTTGGAAATTCAGCTTTAATGATGCCGTGCTTTAAGACAGGGTTTCCCAAACTTTCGTGACCCATTTTAACAACCTATAATCTATCTCACAATCCACCACAATATTTTAAATACAAATATATTGTTAAACATATATCATTACATTACCAAAATATCATCGAAATCGTTGTCATTGCTAGCCATTAACTGGACTAAACAGACCCAAAAGTGGGTCCCTTAAAGGTGCATTGTGTAACTTTTAGGAGGATCTCTTGACAGAAATGCAAAATAATCTACATAACTATATCATCAGTGGTGTATAAAGACCTTAAAAAATGAAGTGTATTGTTTTTATTGCCTTAGTATGAGCTGGTTTTATCTACAGTAATTCCCCTAACCCAAACCCTAACCCCAACCATCACAGAAAACTTTCTGCTACCATAGATTTTCTTTTGTGCGAGAAACCAAACAGTATTTATATATTTTTACCTCAAATACAGTAGTATGCCTAGTCAAGTGAGCCCATGCACAGCACCTTCTTATTTTAATGCCGAGTTGCGAAGCAACTTCGAGGGGCATACCGCCACCTAATGTTTCGGTGGCCCTGTATAGCCCTCAAGCCGTGCACCCGATACAGTAGGTGGCAGTATGCAACTATGAAAAAACTCAAAAGAAGAAGGAGGCGCTGTATTGGGGGGGGGAAATTATAGTTAAATATAGTTCGGTTTGGACTAAAACGGCTGGAGTTAAAAATCCACATTTGTGTTGAAGAAAAAAGTCACCTACATCTTTGGCCTCCATTAAAACCATCCTTGATTTAACATAAGCCGAGTCATTTCCAGAAGTGGTCCAGATCATACAGCCAGAATTGGGTTACTTACGGTGAACACGAATCGACCCAGAGCTTACAGCCATAACAAAAATGCATGTGCCAGATCACGCTGCGGGTCACAATCGACCAGGTTAACACACGCCGTGCCGAGTCTGAGCCGCAGGTGTCGCGGGGCAGCCGAGCTCTGGACAATTATACATGCTAGCTGGGATGTTTGTCATGTGATGGCTACCGTAGCTTCTCTATGCATTTCGAAAGGGAGGGTGAGCCGTGGACTGAGCCGTTGGATGCGGCTAAAATCTACACAGTGGACCTTTAAGATCTGTATTTTTTTCTTATAATGATACGAATTAGACAGCAGCCAATGATGCACTGCACTACACATAATAACCAATTTTGTCTCAAGTAAAGATTTCAGAAATTCCTTAAAGGAAAAGTTCCCCAAAAAAATAAACATTATGTCAAATTTAACCGAATGTTCTGTTACAAAAGCATACAGTGACCAGAGGCTGTCGAACATCACACCACATTTGAATTGGCTTAAGTACTAACATGTGCAACAGAAAGATATTGTACAGCTTTAGAAGATATCAAAAATAGCTTACAAGATGTAAAGCCTATTTTATAGTTCTTCTATGCTGTGTTTGTTGCTTGACAGCCCTTGAATTTTTGGGTTTCTTTTTAATTGGCCTGTTTTGACCTGAAGTTCCTTTATCTGGAATGTGTGAGAGAGTCTAGCCACTTGGATTATGGATTAGAAAGTCTCTTTAAAAATCCAAATCACTTTGAAGTACAAAGCAACATTCAAAGTTCCTCTACTGTGTGCTGTATTGATTAAAAACTGACCTTTTAAAATAGTGGGCATATGGATGAGAGTTGGAGAGCTTTCTCTTCAAGAACATAAAATCTTTTTCACTCCACACCTGCAAAAAGTATCAAACAAGCCCAGATTACAAACAATTCCAGTTTATTTTGCACACTGCTAAGCATAAGGATGTTTTTTTATATTTGAATATTATGCAAAGCTTTTCTGGCCATGTTCACACACAAAGTGATAGGGAAATTTTTGCTACATCACGTAATAAGTAACAGAACACTTTTTGGTCATTTGGTTGCTATTTCTGTTGTGTATGATTGGCTCCACCCACACTGAAAGTTCATTGGCTTATTAGTTCAAAATTCACATCAGGCAGACACTTTTATCCTACTTACATTACATTCAAGATATACATTTTATCAGCCCTTTTCACACAGATATTATGGAAAATACATGGAAAGTGCGTCTGGGATCGTTTGAGTTTTGGTTTATTCATACTGCCAATGATTTTCCGGGAATCATTGCGTTCACATGCCGTAAAGATCCTGTAGACAAAGGTTTTGTAGGCTTAAAGTATTTTTTTCTCCGCAGAGTCTTAAGTTTTCTTATTATCCATTATTATCCATTATAAGATTATAAAGGAGCGTGTGACGCTCTTTTCTAGTATGCTTGTGAATGATCTCAGAGTGGATATTTGACGATCTCCCTGATCTCTGATTCAATCCAGTTTGTAGATATTTCTTTTCATTAATGTTAATATGAATTCAAAACCCCTGTTTTAAAAAGCTGAACCATATTTTATGCTGCTGAATGATAGTGACGAGCTCCCTGATCCTTGCTTCAGTCCAGTTTGCAGACATTTCTGATCGTGAATGTTAATCTGCATGAAAATCCCTCGTTTAAAAAAGAGCTAAGCCATAACTTTTTGTTGCGATGACACGCGCGTCCTCCTTGCGGCAGTGTTTCCCAACCAGGGGGTCGGGGCTAGAGGTCTTCTCGGGTCCAAAGAAATGTACCCAACCCGAAATGAACTGAATCACTTTTTACCCGAACCCGACGTGCATAAATATTTTTTTTTTTAAGAAAACCCGACCCGAGACAAATCCGAGAAAATTAGACCCGAGTCCGACACCAACCAGTGCCATTTTTTTACCCGAATGTTAACACAAGCCCTGAAAAGTTCATCCAAAACGTCTCGATCCCCCCATGTTATTCAATGGGACTTGAGACCAATAAACAATTTAATTAAACTTCAATTATCTTTTTCCCGAAGCAGGTTTCTGTCATTTCCTGTAGTTTTTATCACGCTAATGTAAATTCAAGTGTTTGTTTTTAAAATAAGTTTGTTTTTAGTTCATTATTTAATGCTATAAAAACGGTGGTGTCACGTCATGATTGACAGGTGTGATATGTGCATTCTGCGAGAGCGAGGGCGGGGCCTTGATTTAGCAGATTTACTTTCTGCTTACTACTGCGCAGGACTGGTCCCAAAATCGCTACTACGCAGACTCAAGACCCAAGATGTCTGTGCCGTATCAGGACACTGGCGGCTTCACTTTTCAGCAATGGAAGAGAGCGAACAGGTGTCGTCAATCTTTTTAACAGTCTATGAAATTTACCTACAAGCGCTCTTGGTAAACAAAGGAGAGGTGTGAAAAGGACACTGACGCACACACGAGAAATAGTTTGGATCAGAGTCGTATAAAGAGAGAGTAACGACACGCTTTGATCTCGCCGCCGCGCGGTCACGTGATTCATGTAACGTTCTACAGTTCCAAACCAAGCTGTGCTGTCAATCTGTTTGCATAGGTTTTCAGCTATTTTAGGTAAATATTAGCTTGTAATGTAAATTGATTGACTTTTTTTACTAGGGAGTGATGGAAATTCAGTAAATCAGTTAATAAAGATAAACAGTTAATGGTGACCCAAAGAAAACTGCCGTTGTCTTGTCTATAGCCACTACAGCAACACAGTTTATCTTTTATTTTTGTGGCAAAAATATGGCTATATAAATTGCTATCAATCTGCTAAAAACATAATTCCTGCACTTTTACTATATTAAAATCACAAAAAATATCGCCAACGCGGTTATTTGTAACGGTGAAACATAACAGAAACAATAAATTCATATTTAATTATATTTATAGTACACATTAAATGTTAATATAATTATACATGATTTTCAAGGATACATTACTAATATTACCTACCAAACACAATGAAACACATAGCAGCATTGTGAAGCAGTGTGACTTTCTTATGAGGCATTTAGCTTCTCGCTGTTGCCCCCTAGTGTAACTCATTATAGATAAAAAAGATATTATAAGTATATATTAAAGTAGATGGCCACCAGTAATAAAATATTAAACCATTAAATCTATATTATTCACACATTATACACAACTCATTAAAATATAAGAATTTAACTAGTTATATTATTAACGATAATCATTACCTACAGCAGAGTTCATAAAATATCACTGTTGACTATATTCATGAAATGTCCGAAAATGTAAAGAGAAACGGTAATTTCATCGATTTACCAGCAGGTGTCATTGAAATGAATGGGCTTCAGTGCTGCGTTTGGAACTATGGGTCACTACATGACACGCTGTTACTTCCGCATTCCATTCTTACAACGGACGTCTATGTGAGTGTCGTAACTCTCTTATTATACAACTCTGGTTTGGATCATCTCTGGTCCGTTTGCCAAAAACACATTCATTTTAAATAACCCGAGACCCGATGTCGCCATTATAATTCCCGCCCAGTGCCGTGTCCGATCCAAACGTGAAACTTTTAGACGCAACCCGCTCGGGCCCCAGCATATTTCCAAGGGGGCCTCAAGATGACTTAAAATTATAAAAAAATGGACATAACAAGCATAAATCGAGATTTTTGGCCATTTTAGTAGCAAATATACATCTGTCTAGTCATTCCCTTTTCTATTGGGATGGGGGGCTTTCAAATTTTGTCGTGGGCAACCAGGGGCCCTTGAAGTGAAAAAGGTTGGGAACCACTACGGCATTGTTTTTGTCTTTGTTCACACACAACGCTTTCCGTAAATGTTACGGCAATGTTACAAGGTCCCCTTTACGGGAGCAATCCCAAAACATTTACAGGACGTGTTTGTGTTTATCTCTGCCAATTTTATGTAACTTTTCTAGATTCAAAGTGCTGTGTGAATGGGGTTTTTGTGTTCACCTGGATTGAACCCATGACCTTTTGTGCTGCTATTTTAGTTACTACACTAGATAAAGTATGCAAAATTTGGATTTGCTGGATTTAGATTTATTATACTGTAGGACAGAACAAAACAATAGAGTATGTACAGTGCAACTCACTTCCTGTAACAGGACGATGTCATGCCGCTCTCGGTCGAGTAATTCTCCAATCATCTCATACCGCGGTGAACAGTGTTTACTGAAGAATCGAATTCCCCTGAAAACACCAGAAAAGATCAGAAATACAAAACCACTGGCACTTTTGTCTTATGGTCGACCCCTAACCCACCCTGAAAACTTCAGTCGCATCACAATATCACATTGCATTATCATCCACAGCTGACCTCTGACACCATTCAATGAACGGCATGTGCACTTTTAATGAAACGCTGTGTAAGCAAAATAAGTGGAAGTTTTGAAAACCACGTTTTCTGTTTCAGCAGTACAATCACAAGCTGCGTGAGTGTCACTTGCAGAATTTTCGCTTGTTGTTCTGGAATGGTGCTGGCATCAGCAGCACAGAGGCCCAGACTGCATGTCATGTGACCAGTGGACTCACATCATGTGCTTTCACCTTTTTTACACACACACGACTGTCAGACACTTGAACAAAGGAGCTAGAATTTATCCAGAAACACTGATAGATCTAAGCAAAAATATGGTAAAGCAAAAATATGGTAAAGCACAGATATGGTTTAAAGAACTTAATGCATGCAAAATAAAAATACATTAGTACAAAATTAAATAATAAATGTAATACAACACTGTAGCCTACTTTACATCTAAACCTGTGGGAAAGTCATAATAAAATAAAAAAAATTATACAGTGAACTATATTTTCAAACCAATTCATTTTCTATTACACGGACGTCTGTAATAATATATATATTTTTTAACTTTGAGTTTTAACCTCACAGATGGTGTATTTATGTCTATTTATTAAACAATTGAAATGAAAAAAAGGTTATATTATTGCTCTTTGTATTGTTTTTACTGTTTAGACACGGCAAAACAGCGAATGAACCTATTACTAAAACATCTCTTAAATTACCTACACCGCACTCACATTTAAACGTGTGCAGAAAACGTATAAAATATTCATAAATAAAATACATAAATAATTAAACAAGCAAGCTACACTTCTTTAGGCGCTGACAAAAAGTAAGTATGAGTAAAAAACCCAGAAATTGTCTATCATAAGATAACCGCATCACTTTGCGCTCACCAGCAGTTGAGAGAAAAGACGCGCAGTTTGGCGGGCCGCTCGGTTGCCATGGTGCCGCTGCAGGCTTCAGTCAGTCAGCGCCTGTAAGCGAGAGTCATTTGAGTGCGCGCTTTAAAGCCCCTCTACACACACACACACACACACGCGAGCGTGTAAGGGGCGGGGCTTATAACTAATCCACAAAGCGATCCAACTCATGGACACTTTTTTTAACACGAACACTCGACGTGTTCATTTTTTATATTATAAATTAGATATTGACTTGCCTAATACATGCACAGTATTCGGGTTACGGCATATTTTATTTATTTATTTGCAATTTAAATACCTGCATGAGACTGCCACTCAAATCGCTGGGCAGCGCGCGTCACAGCGCTCAGTAAAAACTCCATTGGCGAGCGCGTGATAGTGTTTTTTCATTGTACATATCGATGATTGCCATCGTCCAGTTTAATGACCTCCACTGTATCATCTTACAGTACGCAGCACAGAGCAGCGCATGCGCATGACATACTGTATGTAAACACCCGAAAGGATTCTGGGTAATGTAGTCCGTGTTCTAAAAGCACGACCACTGCTCACCGAGAGTTTAATGTGAGGGTGCGTTTATACCTGGAGATTTTCACTTGCAGTTACCAGCTTTTTCTCTTAGCCATGGTTTTATTTATTTTATTCTTATATTTTATATGAAGGGGCTGTTCAAAAATGTTCCACAGGTATGCATTATTTTTTGATAAACGCACAACTGACCTGTAAAATATCTGTGGTAACCTTGGTATAAGCTGAATAATTGACTCCGGTACTTTAAACCATTAGAAAATAATGCACACTCTGCTTTACGTCGTGTCGCATTACCACCTTGGGTGTGCATTATTTTTGAATAATTCAATGCCCTGTTGTCAGTTATTCCTTACATATTATAATAATATTTTTATATATAATAATTCTATATATAATATATAAAATAATAATATAATCATTATTATTAATAAATTATTATAATAATGAATAATACATATACTATTATATATAATGGTATAATATAATATATAATATAATAGTATATGTCATTTTATCAAACAATTGAATTTTTTTATGTTTTAGAGTGAAACTCTATAAATGAATACAACAATACATCAGATAATTTAGAAAATCCATAGGTTATAGTCACAGTTTGGACACAGGGAAAAAGATTGATTTTCATTTAAAGCATATAACCTGGACAGAGAGGATGAAACACATGGATTAGTTTATAAATTAAATTTAAAATATGACCACAGTTCATCATTAAACACTACATAATTAAAGATATCAACAACCACTGTAGCCTAATATGTACTAATATACTGTCAAAATATTATTGTCGTTTAAAATATATAATTGTACAATAAAAAACAAATATTAACTTGATACGCTGCATAGATGTTACAACCCATATTTATTAATAACCAGAGCATGAATGATATTTAAACAAAGCAATGAAAGAAGAACCAAAATAAAAGCGTTTCCTGTTAACATACTTAAAATATACACAATTCACAAATCATTTTTTTCTCTCTCACACATCCAAGCATATATACACACAACCACACACACAAAAAATTATGACTTTTAAATGTCACAGATGATCTGAACCACACAAAAAGGCTACAAAGAGTTTTCTGGTGGATGATGTTCACATTCATTTGGATGTCATCCATATAAAGACCTCTTTGGTTAAAACATCATTTTTAAGTCTTTAACAGAACCCTTTTAAAAAGTTTTGTGGACGTTTGCATTCAATATTCCAAAAGGAAAATGTCCTACTGAAATATACAGTCATCCTCAATGTAAAATCAATACAGTATGTGCATAAACCATAGCACAGACGTATATAAACGTACCAAAATCTGATAAATGAATAAACAGATGATTGTAAATAAATGTCACTAATTATATTCGATACAGTGCCATAGCACTTGTGTAGAAAAACCATACAAAGGTATCCATGGTCCATAAGCTATGGTTGCCATTACTGGAAGCATACAGTAACCTAAACTCAAAGTATTGTGTACTAACATTCTGAACCTAGTGTGTTTCTATACTACTGAAGGAACCTGAGAACCCTTGCATCGGAATAGTCCAAACCTTATTGCACTTTTAGGTATGGAATAAAAGGTTAAATTCATTTTGTGCACTTAAAAATCATCTGTTTACAAAGTCTTGCATTAAATGTTAGAAAAATACTCAGTTTCACATAAAACAAGCTAATGTGTTTGTAATTGTTTGGTAAGGATGAGATTTGGTGAAAATTTTAAACTAAGCATTACACACTGTCAGAAAACATAGTTTAAATGGTACCTAGTTCTCCTTGGGGTGGTCCCCATAGGTACATCAAAGAATGCATACTAGCACGTCAAAAGGTACATATTAGTACCAAATGTATACAAATGCAGCATTTATAGTCGATTCCAAAACCGAGGCTATTAGGGGCCTCGCTTTAAACCTATTGTTTTGTTCCTGGATGCTGGTTATTCAATCAGCAAATGCAGAAAATACTTGCTTTAAAGAAAAGTATGCATGCTTACAACATTAGCGATTAGCCAATAAGCTAATAACAAAACAGATTTAATGTACACATTGTGCTGCTCTAATCTCAAAACGAGCTCATTTGTCCCTTTTAAATTTGTAAATTTATGTATTTTGATGTCTGATTGACCAGCATCCTAAATAGGTTAAAGCACACGCTCTGGAAGTCCATAGGACCTTTTTAAAGGGTACTGTCCCAGCGACAGCTTGAGAACATTTTAAACCATTTTTTCTGACAGTGCCTGTTGAGATTTGTCATGTGACCCATTTAACCAATAGCAGGGTTGTTCTGTCTTGCTTTAAACAATGATACTTGATTACAGAATACTGTAGTAACTCACAGATATATTGAAGGTAGGCCGCGAATATAACAAGGCACTCAAAAT
This sequence comes from Paramisgurnus dabryanus, assembly GCF_030506205.2. NCBI lineage: Eukaryota > Metazoa > Chordata > Actinopteri > Cypriniformes > Cobitidae > Paramisgurnus > Paramisgurnus dabryanus. The sequence continues at coordinate 25,168,530 of NC_133357.1, forward strand.
GAGGGCTATCACCATGCATATGCAGTGTTTTTCACAATAACCAACATTGCATTGGCAGTTGTACTTATTTTTGAGACCTTAGGTTTCAACAAAAAAATAAAAATGCTCCAAAAGCATGTAACGCCAGGAGGTAGAAACAGCTCACACACTTACAGCTCACACACTTTTTAAAAAACAGAAATTCAAGCCAAATAAAGAGCAACGCTTTCAAACGTGTGTAACATTGAACATGACCCTGATATGCTTCACTTATGTAACTTGCGCTTAACCATCGTAACAAACATTCAACGTTCCTTTCCTATAAGTTTTGTGACAGTCAAATTGTCCGCCCCCTAATCTGTTAAAGGTTAGAGGTAGCGTGTGCTGGTGTGTCAAAATGGAAGATTGTGATCAAAGTAGATTGGGAAAGTTCCTGATTAAAGATGGACTTGTATTGACCAGCATTCATTTGCTATTTGCATACAATCGCTTTAAAAAGACCTTTGTGCCTTTAGCGTTTTTACCATAAAAAGGGTTGTTATCCAACCCACGTTCAATAACTCTCATCTCACAATACATTTAATACAAAGAAAGAAACAGAATTATCCCTGAAAGTACATTTTCTTTCCTTTTAAAGAACTTAACTAAATATACAATACAACCTAGTGCAGAGTATCCTGGTTTGGGTTCTGTCCTTGTTTGTGTTTTTGTCTAAATTTGTTTCATTTTTTTGCCTGTAGTCATTTAAACACTTGGCACGGCGTTGTTCAGTCCTTCACGAGTCTGTAAACATGATACTGTGCTCCGTGGTCGCTTGTGGACACCTCGAACACAAATGCAATGCACAACAAAGTCTCTTGTGTGTCTCTGTTTGTAACAACCTGGTGAGAGGAATAACATATATGTTAGAAAATGTAACACTAGTTTCAGTTATGCAGTGTAGGTAGACAAATTAAACAGTATAGTAAACTTTCTTTTACATTAATTTAGTACTGTACACTATCAAAAAAATGTCACAAATGTCCCCAAGGGGGCAGTAGCCTTTCAAAAGTTCCTAATTTGTACCTGTACCTTTAAAGTACTAATATGTACCCTTGGTACTGATATGTACCTCTGATTTACTAAAAATGTACCTTTAGGGTACTTATATGCACTCTTCGTTATCAATATGTAGCTGTGTGGTCCTATTATGTACCTTTAAGGTGCTTAAAATCACTCTTTGGTACCAATATGTTCCCTTTGAGGTGCTAATATGTCCCTTTGACGCACATATATTCACTCTTTGATACCAAAATATACCTCTGGGGTCCTAATATGTCCCTTTGAAGTACATATATTCACTCTTTGGAACGAAAATGTACCTCTGGGTTCTAATATGTACATCTGAGGTGCTAATATGTCCCTTTGACGCACATATATTCACTCTTTAGTACCAAAATGTACCTCTGGTTCCTAATATGTATATCTGAGGTGGTAGTATGCACTCTTTGGTACTAATATGTACCTCTGAGACACTCATATGTACCTTTGATGTAGTTATATTCACTCTTTGGTACCAAAATATACCTCTGGGGTCCTAATATGTACATTTTAGGTGCTTATAATCACTCTTTGGTACCAATATGTACCTCTGGGGTCCTTATATGGGTTCCTAATATGTACCTTTGGGGTACATATTCGGATTATTTGGTACCAATTTGTACCTCTGGGGTCCTTATGGGGTCCTAATATGTACATTTGAGGTGCTTACAATCACTCTTTCAAACCAAAATGTACCTTTTGGGTACTTATATTCACTCTTTGATACCAAAATATACCTCTGGGGTCCTAATATGTCCCTTTGACGCACATATATTCACTCTTTAGTGCCAAAATGTACCTCTGGTTCCTAATATGTATATCTGAGGTGCTAGTATGCACTCTTTGGTACTAATATGTACCTCTGAGATACTAATATGTACTTTTGAGGTATATATATATATTCACTCTTTGGTACCAAAATATACCTCTGGGGTCCTAATATGTACATTTGAGGTGCTTATAATCACTCTTTGGTAACAACATGTACCGCTGGGGTCCTTATATGGGGTCCTAATATGTACCTCTGGGATATTTATCCGCATTCTTTGGTACCAATATGTACCTCTGGGGTCCTTATGGGATCCTACTATGTACATTTGAGGTGCTTAATCACGCTTTCGTACCAAAATGCAGCTTTGGGGTACTTATATTCACTCTTTGATACCAAATTGTACTATACCTCTGAGATACTATGCTCCTTTGAGGTATTTATATTCGTTCTTTGGTACTAATATGTACCTCTGGGTTCTTATATGTCGCTTTGAAGTACATATATTCACTCTATAGTACGAAAATGTACCTCTGGGTTCTAATATGTACATCTGAGGTGCTAGAATGCACTCTTTGGTACTAATATGTACCTCTGAGACACTCATATGTACCTTTAATGTAGTTATATTCACTCTTTGGTACCAATATGTACCTCTGGGGTCCTTATATGGGGTCCTAATATGTACCTTTGGGGTACTTATTTTCACTCTTTTATATAGAAATGTACCTCTGGGGTCCTAATATGTAGCCTGGTATAACCAGACTCTCGTACATTCATTTCATTTGTACAGAGAGTCTGGCCACGCTCCATTGCAAAGCGTTACTTCCGTTAAGGAGGGTCCATTGTTGAAGTTTAAAACTATTGGATCGGCCCAGAGTCACTCAGGATCTGCCAAATGTACCTCTGAGATACTCATATGTAACGTTGAGGTATTTATATTCACTCTTTGGTAACAATATGTACCTCTGGGGTTCTTATATAGGGTCTTAATATGTACATTCGAGGTGCATACAATCACTCTTTCGTACCAAAATGTACCTTTTGGGGACTTATATTCACTCTTTGATACCAAAATATACCTCTGGTGTCCTAATATGTCCCTTTGAAGTACATATATTCACTCTTTGGAACGAAAATGTACCTCTGGGTTCTAATATGTACATCTGAGGTGCTAGTATGCACTTTCAAAAGTAATATGTACTTTTGAGGTATTTATATTCACTCTTTGGTACCAAAATATACCTCTGGGGTCCTAATATGTACATTTGATGTGCTTATAATCACTCTTTGGACCAATATGTACCTCTGGGGTCCATATATGGGGTCATAATATGTACATTTCAGGTGCTTATTATCACTTTTCGTACCAAAATGTACCTCTGAGATACTAATATGTACCTTTGAGGTACTTATATTCTTTGGTATTGATATGTACCTCTGGGGTCCTAATATGTCCCTTTGAAGTACATACATTCACTCTTTGGTACGAAAATGTACCTCTGGGTACTAATATGTACCTCAGAGACACTCATATGTACATTTGAGGTATTTATATTCACTATTTAGTACCAAAATATGTACATCTGAGGTGCTATGCACTCTTTGGTACTAATGTGTACCTCTGAGATACTAATATGTACTTTTGGGTTACTCTTTGACTCTCTTTAGGTGCAAATATGTATCTTTTGAAATGGCACTGCCCCAGTGACAGCTAAGGACCATTTGTTTCTGACATTAAACTACATTATACATTATAGTAAACTTTCTTTTACATTTATTAGTGTTGTAAAGTACAGTATATAACATGATGCAGTATAGTGATTTTTCACATTGACCCTGCACTAGTCTTACCTGGAGTATAGTGAAGTTTTCCAGAACGCTGTTCATCATATATTTCTCTGGTAGGTGCTTGAGTTTATGGATGAAGTTGATCATGTATTCGCACATAGGGGAGCGATGGATCCGGTAAACGTACCTCCCACCCTCCACACGAGCATATTCTGTCTGTGGGTCACAAACTCAAACTTTCAATGCAGAGGCTGATTTCTAAATGTTAACGGCTACAGTCAGAATTGATCTATATGGTCAACAGTATGTGCACACCCATTATATCTACAGTATTTGTTCCTGTTTGATTTCTTTATTGAAATAAATAATACCATCAGTCAAATTCATCTTTAGTATGTTTTATTTAGTTTTATTCAGGGGTTGTGTTTTTACCATGTAGTATATGGTTATGAGAGGGGCGTTTCTGCATAAAAAGTGAACTCACCTCAACTTTCTCCACCACCTGCTTTCCAAATGAGCAGACTTTAGTGGACACAGTGATGGTCATGTTTTCAGCGCTGCTGTACTGACTGCTGACCCCATAAAACGAGCCAGCTCCATCCTGAATATTGCTGCTGTTCAGATCAGCCTGAAAGATCCAGTGATCAAATAATCAGTTTTCTTCCTGATGAGGTCTTTTTCAAGATTAACTTTACAGAGACTTTAAAAATTAAATGAACTGACCCAGAATTTGACCAGAAAGAAGGCATTCTGAGGGCCTTTCTCATACAGCTCCTTCAGCCCTCCCTTCTTCTCCGGAAACTTATCGTAGATCTGACGGATGTCCACTGCCTCCAGGAGGGGGTCGGTGTATGAGGGGTTTGTCTGGGCAATGTGGACAAACAGGTGCTTGCTATACTGTGAAGCAACATGAGAAAAGGTAACATTTATTCTTCTATACACACATAATACACACGAGGTAGATATGTAAAGAATTCATTGTAAAACAAAAGCACTCACAGTTTCAGGGTCTCTCTGGACCTCCATGAAGGCAGAATACTCCAGCATGCGGAGTTTAGAAGAGGCAATGGTCCGATCCTGCCATACAGGCATCGCTGTTGGGGTGGGAGGGAGGGGGTTGGTTAAGGGCTCATAACCTGTTGAGTAAATATACTAGTTTAGACTGGGTGATCAGTTATATACCTCAAAGAGTAAACTGAAGTTTAGGGATCACTTTTTCTTTGTTTTTTTGCATAATAGTAAAATCATAAAAACTATAGACACAAATATAACTACAGTATGTATCAAAATACAAACATTAATATTCATAATATAAATTGTACTCCTGGTATTTTAGCATTCGGGTCATTCAACAGAAAAGGTGGAATTCGGGTGATGGAAATTTGCTTAAATGAACTTCTTTCAACATTCCCAAAACTTCTTTAATAGCATTAATTAACTTGTCAAATCTATGAATCCACAAAACGGGGAGCTTAATCTATTTTTAACTTTTTAATACATTTTAATAAAGAATCCATGAGTCATTTATTTATCATTGATGTTACCTGTGATTTAAACAACATTAATGTTGATACTAAATATTTTTTCTCATATCAGCTTGTGTATTTAGTTAAAGGGTGAGTAGAGGAATGATAACAGCAAGAAAAATAATTGATTATTAATATTTGTTTAATTGAATTCTTCATCTTTACCCAGCATTGTATGAAATTAATTGATTCTCAGTTTGACTTTTTTCTTTAAAACCAACAAAAACAAAAATATTCAACCAAAAAGGCTTTGATGCAACGACTGAAATATCAGCAATGTCTTACATCCCATATCAACAACAAAATATTAGTAGAAAGTACAAGAAAATACATTCATAACACCAAAACTTGGTTTAACACCAATGACACAATGTAACACCAATGACAAAATTAGAATATAATAATAGATAATGAATATGAGAAAAAAACATTTTTATGCTTTTATGTTGGTCAGTTAAAGGAATAGTGCTTAGGAAGTACTCATTAGAGAAGTAACACTAATGATGGTAACACCAATGACAAATTACAGAAAAAAAATAATATTTTAACAAAATGGCTGCCATTAGCCATGTGCCATTTCATCAGAGATGTAACAATCACATACTTATTCAGTATAATGTATTTTTATGTAAAGATATTAACACTCGCAGCTATAAAAAAAGAGTAACACTAATGACATCTAAAAAAATCTTATCTCAAAATTCTTAGATATATCATGATATTTTAGACAAATAAGGTAAGACATCTCAAAAACCTTTTGCCTTCCTCTACTGCACTTCTTTCACTGACCTCTTGACCCATGAAAAACTTCAAAGAGCTGATGCATTGTTTCAAAATAAAAGTGCTTCGGGTAGGGTAACACCAGTGACATAAATTTGGGGGACAAATATTTATTTGATATTATTCATATTAATAGTGTATTTTTACCATTTCAGTGTTGTAGTAAATTCATACAGGGTTAAGGGTACATGTAAATTAGATTTGTTTTATAAAAACACAGTTCAACTTCCACGTATGATCAAAGGGACAGGGCAATTTTTAGGACCAGACAAAAAAAAGTTTAAAAAAAGAAATAAAAAGAAAATTAAATAAATAAACTCTCTCATCATTTTAAGGACAGTCTATATTTATTAAATATGTATCATTATGGGATTATTAGGTCAAATTAAATGATAAAGGGGTCTGCAAAAGCAAGGGACAAGCATTTCCACCTTTTTTGTAGAATGACCCATTCATCTTCTTGTCTTCTTCAATACTTGACAGCATTAAAGTATTGATTCACATCTAAATCTAGCAGCTATTTTTGGCTTCCTTTTCTTTATTATTTTGTCTATTTCAAACATCATTTTAAAGATGTTTTTTATAAATATTTTGTTATGCAACATCTTTTAAAAATACTAATATTTGTTTAGAGGAAAGGTTTCAAAGTTAAAGTAATGCCAGTGTCTTATTTTAAATTTTTTATAAATTTAAACACCATTTTTAATAGTTATCATAATTGGTTCAAGTTTGAAATACCAAAACAAATATTTATAATAAAAAAATTATGAAAATGTATTAAAACTAAATATATTACAAAGTGACAAATGTCATTAATGTATGAAGTTATTTTAAAAGGAAATACATACATAAAAGTATAATAAATATCATGTCATTGACCAAAGTATAGTATATATAAATACCATATGCTGTATATAAATTTCTCTTACTTGATATAGGTGTAGGTAGTGGGGGTTGTAGGCTGGCGTATGGACTCTGTGCAAAGGGTTTAATGCTATAAAAACACAAATTAAGATCAGCAGGCATTCAAAATGACCAGATGATCAGATGTCAATGTTATAGAAATACTTACTCCTGAGAAGGTCCAGACTGTCCTGGGATGTGGCCAGGCCAAAACTAGTCAACAAAACAGAGCATGAAAACCCACTGAGTTTGAAATATACATTATTAAAGTGTATTAAAGTGTGCACAGTCAGAAAAATGGTCAGAAGCTGTCACTGGGGCAGTACAAAATACAATCCCAATATGGATATGCATACATTTAATATTGATATGTACCTTTGAGGTGCTCTTTAGATACATTTTTAGAATGGGTAATGCCTCAGTGACACCTAGGGACTGATTTACACAATATTCTAATAGTGTAGATTGTGACTGCTGCTTAAGCTTGAAACTAACCCTGGGTGGAGGAGGGTATGGGTGCTGAGGAAGAGGAGGCAACTGACTCTTCATCACACTTGCAGAAACAATCTGAGCAGATGATAGAGCGGCCATGTTCTGCAGGGCTTTGTCTTTGGAGGCCTGATCCTGAGAGACAGGAGTAAATTGGAATAATGTACAAGACTCTCTGGACTCCTAAACTTAACATAATGCCAGTTCTAAGATGTATTATAAACATGATATTTTAGGTTAAATTCCAGAATTATCACATTTAGGACTTATAACATTTATTACTATTAAGCATAATGTATACATTCGAGTGTGAAGTTTTTAGTAAAGATTGCTATATGGTAGCATGCGTTTTAAGAGCACCAGACAAATATCATGGTATTGGTGCATGATATTATTCTTGCAACCACCCGCAATAAACCCAAACAAAGCATAAACAAAGCACGTATCATTCAGCTGAGCAGAAAAAGAAAAGGAAACAGATACAGACAGAAAGACGACGACAGACGTCTGGCCCATCCAGTGTTTCTAAAGTCTCTGTGATTGAGTTATATTTTTGTCTGCATTTTCACACCTAATTATTAACAAAATAATTAAAGGGGACATATCATGAAATGCTATAATAGGCTTTATGCCCAGCTGCACTACTTCCTGAACTTCAGCCAGCTCCTTGTTTCCTATCTGCCATTATTGGACAAACTGATTAATCCAAGTGTGTCTGATTATTGTTGTTGTGACTACTGAGGTCAGGCACACCTGGATTAATCAGTTTGTCCAATAATGGCAGCCAGGAAACAAGGAGCTGGCTGAGGTTCAGGAAGTAGTGCAGATGGGCATAAAACCTATTGGGTCCCCAGTGCTTGTGTCAACCTAGAAAATGTGACAAAGAAAAACCCAGTAACTTAGTTTTGGTAAACCATTCTCTGCAAGCATGTGAAAAAATATGTCATTGAAATTTGGCTCCCCTTGTGATGTCGAAAGGAGATCTTATTATATAAATATACCACCCCTTAATCTGCACTGAGAGAGACAGAATATACGACAGCACAACTGAGTTTCAATTACAAAAAAACATTATGGTGATGAGTGTTTGCATTTTATCAGCTCATTTGCATTTAAAGGGACACCCCCAAAAACGGCACATTTTTGCTAACACCAATAAAGTGGCAATTCTAACATGCTATAATAAATTATCTATTGGGTATTTTAAGCTAAAACTTCACATACGCACTCTGATGACAATGAAGACTTATTTTACATCTTAAAAAAATCTCATAAAATGATTTGTTGTGTGCATGACATATCAAGCTCGATTAAGCAGGACACTAGCAACCTTAAACTACAATTTAGTGTAAGCTTCCCACAATTCCAATATTTAACAACCAATCATTTAGAAAACTATTGGGCCGTCTTAGTCAATGTCTGTTATCAGCTATCCCTGGCTATTTGCCATCATCATCCATATCTTGCTGGAAAATCATGATGCTATCGAAAGCTAAGCCAAGCTAGTTGTAAAAGTGCACTCCGTACTCTAAATATAAAAACATATGCATTTAAAGATGTTTACTTTAAATACGAAGTAAAATCATTCACTTGCTTCCCTGTTGACTCGATGAGGTACGAGTTAATGTCCAGGTAGTCACCTTTGCCCACTGGGTAGCGTTGTTACACAAATTTGACGCTGGGAGAATGAAAGGGACATGTTTTACAATTGACCAAATTAAGTTAGCGGATGTATCTTTCACGCATTATGGCTGGCAGGGTGGACAGATAATTACTTGACATGTTTAATCTGAGTGATTTTTTAAGTTATTCACGCCTGCCGGCTGTGTAAGAACGTTGCTTTGTGCCGCTATTTTGTATGGAAGTCTATGGAAAGTCCCACTTGCATCTGTCTGATGCAAAAGTACTTAACTTGTACAAAAGAAAGCGGGCTGTCCACCGATGATTGCTAAGGGCAAGCAGAAAATAAACACAAATTATTTTTACAGCGCATCACTCTCGCGCCCAGATATCTGCAAATACACGTCATCAATTTTAATGAGCACAAACACACCCGCACGCGTCATTATAGGGACACACCACTTTTTTTATCAATATGCTTATTTTCCAGCTCCCCTTGAGTTAAACATTTGATTTTTACCATTTTGGAATCCATTCAGCTGATCTGCCGGTCTGGCAATAGCACTTTTAGCATAGCTTAGCATAAACCATTGAATCTGATTAGACCATTAGCATCGAGCTAAAAAATAACTAAAACTTGACTCTTCTGTAGTTACATTGTGTACTAAGACCTTCAGAAAATTAAAAGTTGTGATTTTCTAGGCAGATATGGCTAGGAACTATACTCTCAATCTGGCGTAATAATCAAGGACTTTGCTGCTGTAACATGGCTGCAACAGGCGTAGTGATATTGAAAGCTTTGATTATTTTTGTATTATTTTGGTTATTTTTGTGCACAATGCTAATGGTCTAATCAGATTCAATGGATTATGCTAAGCTATGCTAAAAGTGCTAGCGCCAAACTCGGAGATCAGCTGAATGGATTCCAAAACGGTAAAAATAAAATGTTTCACTCTAGAGGAGGTGGAAAATTAGCATATTTTTTTTTTAAAGTGGAGTGTCCCTTTAATAGCGGTTTACTTTAGTGATTTAGTTAAGGTGACCACACGTGCCATTTTTCCCAGACACGTCCTTGCCAGGATTTCGGTGCATCTTCCAGAAGTCGTATTTGTTGACCGCACACACCATTCAGTTAAAAACATAAGACATACAATTGTAGTTTCATTCTTACCTTAAAATGTAACGGTTGCTTTTCTGTAATAATAATAATAATAATCCTCTATGACGTATGCGGCCGAGAAATATGACTTCCGGAAGACGAACCCGAAATCCAGGCCAAGACGCGTCCGGGAAGAATGGCACGTATGGTCAGCCTAGATTTAGTCCACAAAAACCGTACCCACCGTAAAAAAAAATTTTTTTTGCCAAAATATATTTTAGAAACGGTGAAGCTTGTTTAAATATATTTTTGAATTTGAAAATATATTTATATTAAACTTTAATATCTCAAAATATATTTTAAAATGTATTTCGGGGGTAAGAAAATATATTTATATTTAACCTTTACACCTCAATATATATAAAAAAAAATGTATTTCAGCAAATATATTTTTTGGCCAATTTTTGTATAATTTGAAATATATTTTTTTGCCGTATGGGCCAGACCACCCTTTTTAGGTATACTTTCGGAGTGTGGAAACAGGGTTCACACCATCCAAACGAACCGGACTTTGACGTGAAATGGACTTGGGGGTGCACCAAAAACGCTAATGTGACCCCCCCCCCCTCAAAAAATAATACCCTTGTAGTAAAGAAACATTACAAAACACCCGATGCTTTGTTTGAAACTTACAATAAACAAACACTTAGGCCCAAAACAAAAAGAACAGCTACGGTTGCTGAACACAACTTAAACAGGTGAGGTCGGTGACAAACAACTGGCAGCCAAAGCACACAACTGCCTGAACCTATGTGACATAACCAGCCAAAGCCAAGCATCTGCAGGTGTCTGTGTGCGTCAAGAGGCGAAGCAGACTACAGGAAACATTTCACTTACCAAGTTCATGGCCTAAAATTGAAAGGAAGAGAAACTGTTAAAATGCTGATGACACAAACAGATCAGATGGCACACTGATCAAGTGAATTGAGACTGCGTCCTCTGCGACACCACAGAAACTGTTGTTCTTCTCTAAGTGTCGTCTTACTTTTAAAAAATGTTCTTACTTCTTCTTTTCACACTTTTGGGAGGTCATGAGACCATTACTTCCCCACCCAGAAACGATACAAAAATCATAATTATGTTTGTTTAGTACATATATGTGAACCTGTCTGTGAAAGTAACCAAAACACTTCCACAAAGTAAATACATGAATGAGCAATGATTCAGACTTTAGAAAAGAGATTAAGGAGGGAGGTTCAGATTGGTCCAAACACAATCTAGCAATACAACTAGCATGCAATGCAGAATACAGTGAACCACCCGAGGATGGCATTACATTGCAAGCATGCTGTTAATTTCTATCACAGTGTATTTGTTTCAATAAATGTCTTTACATTTTTATATAGACAGGTAAAGTGTACAGCACGGGTCAGGCTGAATCTGCAGTAAAGCGCATACCTTCAGCTTAGACTGAATCTCGCGAGACTTTCTCCGCGCAAGAACCTGCAGATGGCTAGACACCTGCAGGGAGGAAGCCAGAAGAGGGGAAAGAAAGAGAGAGAGAGAGGAAAAGAAAAGAAAGAGAGGCGAGCCAGTGAAAAGAGATGGAGTCAAGATGCCACAAGGTGGCAGCACAGCCATACCTTAATGCCTGTTTGGTATTCCCGCACTTTCTTTCTGGCTAACACTTGAATGTGACTAGACACCTGAGGTAAAACATGGCCACAGACATTTGGTATAATTCTTATACAAACACAATGAAACATTTGTCAATGTACCAAAGCTATTCACTTTTATCTTAACATTATTTTGCATTGCAAAAAGTGTCCAAAATTACAGGAAAATGCAGACTTCAGTGATCTTGGTTTCATTTCATGGCATGCACCACAATGAGATCACATGACCGGTTATTGTACTAATTTGGCTTGCTGAATAAATTAATCTTATGCATCAACAAAAACTTTTACTTTGCAATGCTGCATTCTCACCAGTAGGTGTCAGTACTCCACTACTGTTCTAACCAATAAACAAAAAATACTGTGGCACCTTTAATGCAAAAAATCTCACATTTAGGCTTTATTATTGTCTTGAAGGTGAGTAAAGTTTTGGCAAAACATAAATAACAGTAACCTGCCAAGTAACCTGTGTAGTGTAAACATTTGTATTTATTACAAGTAATACTGACGATACCTGTTTTCGTGTTCGGGATTTTCCGGTCCGCAGCTTTATGTATCTTGCTATCAACTCATTGCGACCTGGATCGGCATAAAAGAGAGAAACTAGTATTGGTTATTGTAAAAAACAGCACTGACAGTGCAACAACAATGACAATATAATACAAGAAACTACGTAGGCCTTTAATGTATATCACACTTAAGCATTTATATGCTCAATGCAAACAATATCAGTTTAATGATATGACATAATTAGAATTGTTTTTATAGAAGTGAGTGACTAACAAAATAATTAAAGGGGACATATCATGAAAATCTGACTTTTTCCCTGTTTAAGTGCTGTAATTGTGTCCCCAGTGCTTCTATTAACCTATAAAGTGTGGAAAAGATCAAAGTAACTTAGTTTTTTTAAACCATTCTCTGCATGCATGTGAAAAAAATAGGTCATTTAGATTTGGCTCCCCTTGTGATGTCAGAAGGGGATCTTATTATAATAATACAACCCCTTAATCTGCACCATCCAACCACAGCACTGCCATTTAGAGCAAAGACAGATAGTAAGAGAGAAAATAATTGACAGCACAATTGAGTTTCAATAATAAAAAAAATTATGGTGATCAGTGTTTGCATTATATCCGCTCATTTGCATTTAAAGGGAAACACATACAAAGTGGCAATTTTAACATGCTATAATAAATTATCTATGAGGTATTTTGAGCTAAAACTTAGCATACACACACTGGTGACAATGAATAGTTATTTTACATCTTTAAAAAAATCTCATTAAATGTCCCCTTTAAAATAATAAAATAATCCCCTTGCAGTAATGAAACATAATATGCCTTTATATCACACTTATGTGAGCATTTATATGACTCCGTTTTTATGATATGACATGATTTGAAATTTCTCTTTGACCCCTGTAGCTCTGCTTATAAAGGAAAGCATGACACCCACAGCAAGGTCATGGGTTCGAATCCCAGGGAACACACGTGCTGATATGATGTATGTGCTGCAATTTGTCTGAAACGAATACATGTAAATGTTTTTCCCTTGGCACGTAATTTAACACTTCTCATCTAAAGCTTGTGGAAACGAGGACTCTTATAGACAGAATGCTTTAATGCCTCCACCAGCAACATCACAGCAGGGTGTAAAGCCTCGTATGTGACCATTAGTTTATTTATAGACCATTGAAAGACAAGGCTTGTGATAGATGAGTCAGGTGATGTGGGTGGTGACTTGGCAAAATGAAAAAGCAGCATCGGCCAATCGGGTCACACCGAGCGGATAAATGTTTTCATACAAAGGGCGATTTATTAGATGTTTACAACAATAAATCTGTTTGGGTAATACCATAAGTATGATGCTATGGAAGAAATGATCGGGAACAAAGGAAGACGGGGGAGGAGAGATAAAGAGGATTTCATCACGGTTTATAAAGGGTTCGACCTTGTGAACAGCTGTGCAAAGTTTCAGCCATGATTTTTTGGGACGTCCCACCACCCCCCGACACATCCGACTGACTGACGGCCAGACCTCCTGGCCCATACACATGAACCCCAGCTCCCATATTACACCAGAGACAGATACACACAGGTCACCGACAAACGCATTTATTTAAAATAAATATCAAATATATTAGCACATTAATGCTGTATAAGACTCCAATTTATAGGACATACTAAATAATATTAATACATGAATAAGCTTACCATTGATTTGTTATTTTTAAGAAAGGACAGTATTTGGCCGATATACAACTTTTTGAATTCAACTAAATTTGAATATATGGAATCTGAGGGTGCAAACAATCTAAATATAAAAAAATCGCCTCTAAAGTTGACCAAATGAAGTAGCAACACATATTACTAATAATAAATAATTTGATATATTTATGGTAGGAAATTTACAAAATATCTTCATGGAACATTAATATACTAATATAATGAATGTGTGTATATATACACAATATATATACACACAAAATCAGTCATAAAATCAGTCGCAAAAATTATTGTTTTAACCCATTTTTGACTGCACTCTATCAACTGATAATGCACATTTTTAATGTGTTTAGATTTCTTTTTTATAAAACATGCAGAATACTGTAAATTGCTTTTATACATTTATTTTTTTATTGTGTAACAACATACAGTAAGTGCAGTATATACAACAATTAAAAATATATGTACACTAGCCTACTGTAATAGTTGTGTAGAATAGTAGGCTAAACGTTTTTGAATGTGTTTCTATTTTATATAAAGTCACATTAAAACATAAAAAATTTGTAAAAAAGTGCTATATAAATAATCTTTTATTTTAAAGTGAATACAGAACAAATATTGGACAAAAAAACAAAAAAAAAATTACGATTTCAGGTTTTTTTGTATACGGCCAGTTTGTCGACTTTTTATTGTACGGCAATGAAAAGTCGACAAACTGGTGCACACACAAATTTTGCAAAATAGCAAAAATAGTTTGTTTTTTGTTTATTTTAATTATTTAACTCTTTCGCCGCCAGAGTTTTTTTTTTAAAGTTGCCAGCCAGCGCCAGCGGTTTTCATGATTTTCACAAAAGTTTAATGCCTTCCAGAAAATGTTCTTCTTTAAATATATAAACATGCACCTAGAAAATATGAAAAAGATCAACCCAGTAACTTCGTTTTGGTAAACCATTCTCTGCAAGCATGTGAAAAAATAGGTCATTAAAATGTGGTTCCCTCTGTGATGTCAGAAGGGGATAATACCACCCCAACCACGGCACTGCAATTTAGTGCACAGATCAACTCATTTGCATTTTAAAGGACACACCCAAAAACAGCACACTTTTGCTCACACTTACAAATGTGTCATTTTTACATGTTATAATAAATGATCTATATGGCATTTTGAGCTATAACTTCAAATACATATTCTGGGGACACCAAAGATTTATTTGACATCTTTAAAAAGTCTTGTGAAATGTCTACTTTAAACAAACAGGTACTACCGCCTCAAACGTATACCATTGGCTGTTAAATCTAACAGATCATAATTTTAGATTACAAATCACTTCAATTTAAAGTTGTATTATGCATACATTGTATGGTGTTTAATATGTCACCCTGGGCCACAAAACCAGCCATATGGGTAAAATTAAATAAATAACAAGCTTTCCATTGATGTATGATTTGTGCGGAAACATTGTATGGGTCAAAATTATTGACATTTATGCCAAAAATCATTAGGATATTAAGTAAAGATCATGCGCCATAAAGATATTTGGTACATTTCCTACCATAAATGATCAAAAATGCGATTTCCTCAATACTTTTTTGCACGCTCAGATTCCAGATTCAAATAGTTGTATCTCAGCCAAATATTTCTACAAATATACCATGGTACTTATGACTGGTTTTGTGGTCCAGGGTCACATATAATGCATGCTTCTTAGATATTTGTATGGCTGTACAGCACATACCAAACACAAAAAACTGATTTTTTTTTTTTTAATCAACAAATGCTTGGCACCAATAGATACCATGTGTAGTATTTGCAACAACCCAAACAAATTTGACGCTTTTTTATTTAATTAACCAGTACTGATGAAATGACAACACAGGTGGATGTCAAAAAGGGATTAGGCGCCCAGACAGCAAAATAAAAAAACGCACATGGAAAGAAGAGGGCAAACATATTTTGTTCCAGACAGACAGAGGAGACTGTGATATAGAGGCATAGAGAATCTGGACCATTCCCAACAGCCTTGAACTCCTGAATCCCAGCCAAAAGCTTTCAGAAGGCTGCACTCTACCTGCCCACAAATAATGTGTTTATGACCCTAAACTAAACGCTGTACTTCCTGGGAGGCTTGGAGAAGAAGGACAGATAACAGTGGGAGAAAGTAGCAGGAAGTAAGGAAAACATGTGAAACTGGAAACAACAGCTTAGATGTAATTCATATTAGACAGGCTACAAAACATCTGTTTCTGACTGTAAAGATTAGCAGATATGTTTATCGTTAGCATCTTACAACAAACATATTGAGGCACAATCTCCATCAAGCTACTTTATGCAAGTCATCATGTGCTTTGTTTAAGGACATTGGTCACAACTAAATAACCAAAAGCGGGTTCAAGCGCCTCTTCGTGAGCTTGAACCTAAAACCTTGTGGTTACCATCCCAATTCTTTCAGCACTATGGTGTTTCCTTTTGGGTTGTGACAACAGTTGTATGGCAGTCATGTGGGAGAATCATGTTTGAATTTGGATTATGTCAAGTCCCAATCCCATTTCTGTCTACCGGTTCATTTCCTCTCCATGTCTCCCATTTGTCATTATAAGTAAAATCAGCTAAATTTGAGATCATTTGCACACCAGCCATCCTGTATGGCCCCTCTCCAAGAACCACATCAGAAAAAAAGAGTAGAAACTTTAAAGACGTTTATCTCCCTCTTTGGTAGGAAAATGAAATAGTTTAACCATACATTTTTCCAAGTGCTGAATCTAAAAGAAGCAGATCTGACTAAAGCCGTTCCAAAGGAAAGTGCTGATTCGCTTAAAGATTCCTCTAAAGTGCATCCAGGAAAAGCAGGGGAGAAATGAAACCTTCTTTGTACGCATTTATTCCCAAAATAAAAAGCTTATTTTAATGACTCTAACCTTTTCTCAAATTAGAAAGGGCACCTTGCTGGGATGAAAATGTGAGATAAATCACCATAGCAAAGGTGTTTGGCTATTTTGACTTTGCCAGACTGTTTGATGGTGGACACAGATTCAAGCGCTCATCTACATTCTTACTAAAACTGATTGTGAGATCATTTTTTGGTCGTTCTCCTGAAGGTCCACTGGCAAGAAGGAAATCAATAAGGATGTTGTCTAGTATGTTTCCGCTTTCATTTTTCACATATAGATGGTTTCATCGGACGCACGTGATACACGTCTGGATCCGAACCTTACTTCCGGTTTCGTTTTTTTAATGGTCTGACTAGTTGCTAAACTGATCTCTTGAACAAATGCCTCGTCGAAAATAACAAATGTTTTGGTTTCCTAGGTAATCTATGTGTTGTTTTGTTTGCTTGTTATATAAATAAACTACGTTTAAAGAATTTGTTGTTATTTATTATTAGCGGAGTTTACCGGAAGTTACGTGCGGACCGCGACAGCGGCTTGTTTATGTTGTTACCGCTGAAACGGTTTATACAGTATCCTCCTAGTTCACCCTGGATAACCCTTCATCCGACCAGATGCATGCGTGTTTATTGACTAAAACCACCTGCTTTTTAACAACTCTCCCACCTCCCACCTGTTGGCCCGCAGTAAAAAGTCGAAGTTTAGAAACTGCCAATCAGGAGAAAGAGCAAACCGGCGGCCAATTAAAAACAGGTGTTATGCCTTCCTGCGCTGGCTAAAACTAGATTCTCACAAGCTGATGCAATCCACAACCTGGCATCTCAGACA
Source organism: Paramisgurnus dabryanus (assembly GCF_030506205.2). Classification (NCBI taxonomy): domain Eukaryota; kingdom Metazoa; phylum Chordata; class Actinopteri; order Cypriniformes; family Cobitidae; genus Paramisgurnus; species Paramisgurnus dabryanus. Next base: position 25,186,181 of record NC_133357.1, read on the forward strand.
ATACATCAGGATGTGCACAAATATGCCGCTGTAGCTCAATTGGTAAAATATTACATTACATATTACAGGAAACACATACTGGTGCAAAATAACTTTGTCATAGCTTATATTTAATATAGCTTTAATGCACTTTAAGTAAAAAGTGCATCAAGTATCAGTGGTGTATAAAGATCTTACATACTGAAATGAACTTCATTGTTTTTATTACCTTAGAATGAGCAGTTTTATCTGCATATACCACGGGCCCTTTACATGGAAGTTGCCATTTTCTGCCGCCATGTTTCTACAGTAGCCCTACATGGACAAAACGGGTCTATTCATGAATATCAGCTGACGTCACTCACTTGTCTTCCGCCATTTTGAGTACCTGAAGTGGTTGCAAAAGAACTAGAAGCTATGCCTTCAATATGTTGTGAGCATCAAAATCACTATTTTTACAACACTAAGAAGGCTCGACACAACATAATACTTTGCTGGAAGTATCACCTGTGTCTCTACACATGAACTCGAGCATTGAGAACATTGTTTGTGTACACAGAGTTTACTAAAAAGAAGGTTTATGAACAACTGACTTTAGTTGTTTTGGTGTTCGCTCGCCGCCATCTTCCCAGTCAAGATCTCCGAATGCGACATAAGGAGGGAGGAGAGTAAAGATGGATAGCTCCTAAAGCATAGTTCCATATAAATGCATGTTTAATTCGTTGTTTTGTCGCAAGTGAAAAACAATATTGACCTTCTAATTGAAAAAGGAGCCTCATATGATATTCATTCATTTGCATTCGGAAATCGATTATTTATGTCTGGCAAAGACAGGCAGAGACACCATAACAGCCAAAGTCAGTTGTTCAAAACCTTTCTTTTTAGAAAACTCTGTCTACACAAACAATGTTCTCAATGCTCGCGTTCATGTGTAGATATCCAGCAAAGTTTCATGTTGTGTCGAGCCTTCTTAAGCCGAAAGTATACTAGGGACGTCCGCGTACGCGCGCCGTCCGCATGACGTCATTTTCGTCATCAAGAGGGTCCGCGGCCGGCCGCGCGGACCGTCCGCGTGCAGCCCAAAATTTGAGACCGCGCGGACAGTCCGCGTACAGTCCGCGTACAACAGCGCATGCGCGTGAAAATATTTAGACAGTGCACTCCACTATAAACAATTATACAAAGGAAATAGACAGCATTTGCACACACACTATGGTTTTTCTTCTTTAACTTTTACTTCTTCCAAGAACAGAAAGCTCTGGAGCATGTTTGTTTGATTCCTGTTCTTTGTTGTCTTGTTGTTTGTTCTAAACTGTGTTTGCAATGGTGGATCAGTTACTTTTCTTCTCCTAACCTAATGTTTTAATGTACTGTAAATGTCCCCAAATCATTGCTGCCCTGACAGCCTGTTAGACTAATAATTTGAATTAGAAATCATTTGTATTGCGTATAGTGTCGAACGCGGCCATCCGCGTGTGGCCGCGGGGAGTATACTCGAAAAGCTGCGCGGACGCGTGCGCGCGCGAGCCGGACGCGGACGCGGAAAAAAAGTATACCGCGGCCTTTAGTGTTGTAAAATAGTGGTAGTTCGGTAGCAGCGGACAGCAGCTGGAAGAACGCATCAGGGATCAAGTAGGCATCAAACCCTAACCAAGATATTTATTTTTAAAGTAGCGTTTCTTTCCATGACAGTCGAGGTGCGAAATGTTGTTTTCGTAGCCATTTCCTCTACACGTAAGAATCATAGACAGTAAAAGATAAGAAATCCGTAAATGCTTGTCAGTAGCCTTCTGGTACTCGGTAGGTACTCAAGATGGCGGCAGGCAACTGGAATGACGTAAAAGGTCACATGACTGATATTCATCAATAGCGTGCGCTCTGTCACTATGTTGTCTCAGACAATGACAAGATTGTCCTGTGGCGGCTAGCCTCTCTATGCATTTTGAAATAAAGGGGTGAGCGGTGGACTTAATGATATATTAACTTAACCAGAACAAATTTTCTTTAGCATGCACACTGAAATAAGTTTGCATAATTTCTCCTTATTTAACTCTTTATTACCGTGAAGCTGCTTTGAATTTGTACTGTGTAATGTCCTATATAACTCATGGAGGTATTTTTTACAAACCTACTTGGTGCACCTGAAGTACAAAATACCAGTTAGTGACAACTCAACTACAGTACGTGTTTGATTTGTGCAATACCTTTAAGACCGTAAATACTTCAAATAGTTACACTCTTTCTAGAGTCTTAATAAACTGGCCAAGTTTTCTGATGGCAAAGAAATGAGTCGCATAAGTCATTTCTTAAGATCTAATAGTAATAAGCACAAACAGATATGTCAGTGAATCCATAATTAACTAATTAAAGTCACAATTTAAATCAAGACACATAATGACTGCGTTTGCAATTATTGCAAGTATGTCATTATGTGCATGAATATATAAGTGTGAGTTCACACATTTCTGGAAGAGCCAGTCTGAACCTCCGGCAATCCAGCAGAACGTGTTCTTACTTGCCATGAAAACAGATACGAGCACACACATAAGCTGTCAAAACATGCCGGTTGAGTAAAAGATGGGTGGACCGTCCCCGCTGAGAGAGGTCAAAGGATCAAATAAGTTTCATCTCACAGTCTTAGTGGTCACTCAAGGCCAGCACTTATCTGAAGTGGAGAACACTCAATTTAAAGGCAGAGGTTGGCAGAGGACACACCCTGACCTCTGACAACCCCTGGAGGGCAGCCCTCCCCCATACTAAACTTTTATAACTCCCAAAATCACAGCTCTATCACTCCATGTTGTTGTCAGACAGCCCGTTTCTTTATTAGGGGCCGTTTACACAACAACGTTTTTAGCCAAAAACAGGACATTTTTGTGTTTTGTCCATTTGTTTACATAACAACAGTGTATTGAGGTCATAGTTATTGTTTCTGTGTAAACAACAAAAATAAAATCTGTAAAAAAACGATAACTTCATGTCTATAGACGGTTTCAGCAGTAACAACATAAACAAACGGCTTTCGTGGAACATATGTAACTTCCGGTAAACTTTCGCAATAACAACAAAGTCCTTTTAGAGTAGTTTATTTCTGATAACAAGCAAAATAGACAATAAGTAGCTTACCTTAGTTCAAATCACAGCTAAAGCATTTCAAAAACTACACTAAGCTAACGTTACTGTGTAAAATGTGTACTATATAACGTATACAATCTTAACTACAGATCGGCTGCCAAACCTCCTCGATCCATCTCCCCTTGTCTAATTAACCGAAGCATGTGTTATTTTCGATAAGGTATTTGTCCCAGACTTTAGTATAGTTACTAGACTATTAAACAAACAGAAGTTAAGTTCCGTCCAGACGCGTAACCGCGACAACGTACGTGCGTCCGATGAAACCGTCTGTAGGCATGCGCAAGTACTAGATAAACCAAAACAACAATGGCAGCCTACAGGACATAGGGTCTCATTCCCTAAGCATGCGTACGAACAAATTTGTGTGTGAGATGTTCGTACAGATGTTTTCACGAACGAATCTTGATTCAACAAAAATTTACTATTTCTAAATTTACGCAAAAATGCAAGAAAACCTAAAACCAATCGTATGCAATAATCACGTACACTATAATCAAATACTAGGCTATAATTATAATGTTTATAATAATGTTGATATATAAAATTGACATGATTATATTTTATATTATAATTTTTTCTGTATTATATATATTATTATACATAATCTATATTATTATTATTATTATATACATTATATTAAATATTATTACAGCCTACTTATTTTTTCTAAACATAAAGAAGATGCGCTTTATGACAAATCTTCACCCTTTCATTCCTCACATTTTAAATCTCTATTTGAAAGCGTCTGCTTAATGCCTAATGTAAATGTCATGTAAATGTAATGAGAAGTCCAAACGTCAATCACTTGATTTCCTGTCTGTTTTATTTTAGATACAGATGCTCTGTCTTATTAATTAAACATCATATTTGTTAACGCATCCAATACTTCTTTAATGTTACTCCAGTCGGAGGACAGCACTGGCTTCCTTCAGCGACTGCAAAACCTCGCAAATTAAAAATGCAAAGCAAAACAAAAATTTACCGATAATAAATATGATCATGGATTTCTTTTTGAGCTATTTTGCTTCTTTGACAAACTGCTCTGAAATTTTCGATGGACCAGCGCTGCGGAAATCCCTTATATGGAGCTGGTTTAGGCGTGTTTTATGCAAATTACCAACCTCGTGCACGTGGCCGCTCACGTAGAACAGTCCAAATTCACTAACGTAAGAACAACTATAAGAACAAAATTATATGCGTACTCAGGTGTTGTGAATTAGGCGGAAAGTTTTCGTGAGAAGTTCAAGTGTGCGTAAAAAAACATACGCAATTATTAGTGAAGGAGACCCAGTGTTTGTGCCGCTCAAGATACTGAGTTTACAAAAAAATTCCGCTTTTTATATTCCAGGTTTATAGTACCTCACTGTCCAACCAACGATAACTAAACTGCTTGACGTCTTAGCCATCTTGATTGTTTGGACTTGCGTAGACATGTAGTGCTTCTTTACAAAGTAACATTGCCATCTACTGGCCTGGCGTGTGTAAGAGTCAGTTCACTTTTCTAATATTTTGCGCGTGCAAATACTTTATTTTGAATGTAGATGCGTAGCGAGCACACTCAAATAGATTGCGACGCAGTTGCGATGCGCACGCGGTGTGACGCCATCTTTATTCTAGGAGCGTCGCGCCACAGCTAGTTGAAAATACTTTTCAGAATGCCACGTAGAAAAAACGGAGGAAAATCTCAAAGTCGCATTTTAGTGCAGTTTTAAATGCAAAAATATGAAACACGTATAATACAGAATTTCTCACAAAGCAGAAACTTTTTGTTTAAGTGCATTTGTTGTTGTGTAAATGTAGGCTACATTGGTTAGTGTTTTCCTTATTAGATTCATAAAGAAATGGATAGAGAGGAGAAATTGTTGCAGGCCAGACTCAAGCCTGCATCGCCTGTATCCCAGCTCAACTTGTGTACCGAACGCAGTGCCAGCCAATGACTTCCTCTCGATTTCTCACATCTGCGACGGCTTCTTGGAAATCAAGCTTCGCTATCATTTATCACACAGATGCATCCGTGTCATCTCCTCTGAGGAACCATCACATCTGTTGAGCTTGTGCAGCTGAAATGATGATGTCATGCGCCTGCTAATTCAGGTTGCGAGAACAAGCGACCGAAACTATCAACAACTTCAATAAAAAGCTACTACTATGACAAGAAAAGAAGCATAATAGCAAACAGATTTCCAAATTAGCTCATTTTCAGCGATAGACCTTGAGATCATTTACGAAGTGTTAGCCTTGATATCATGTCTACAACTCAACAGCTCTGACACACAGGCAATAAACTTAAGTGATTGCAGGTCGAGACTTAAAAAAAACATCCTGGCAACACATCACAGGTGTTAGATGACAAATCAAGCTCATTAAAGCGGCCAGACACACAATGAGAACGCTGGATTGTTTAACTTGTCTTCCCACGTTCCAAAAAGAGTGAACTTTATTGGGAAAGCTGCTTTCTGTTAGGAGACAGCAGGAGATCGGCAGTGAGTAATGAAGCTCTGAGAAGCATTAACAATGTTGGCATTGATGATTAAGACAAAATTAAGCTGTTGTTTAGTTTTCAGTCTCTACTTCACAAAGTGTCCCGGCACAAAGGCTCTGTTACAAACCCTAATGGCTAGCAAAATTATGAATAGGATACCCCACTGTGAGGAGTTTTGGTAATGGCACCCATCCACCACTAAAGTTAATAAATCCCCACATATGAGTCATAAACTCTTCCGCTCCAACCATCAGTCAGTAACAAGTTATAAGACAGCTGCTTATATAGGCAGTAGACAGCAACTCTTTAGGTTTTCGAATAGAGCTACAGGTGAGACGATGGGAACATTTTGAAGAATCAGAATCTCTTACAATCTAATCTATAGGTAAGAGATTTGGATTGCGAAAGCACAAAGTCAACTGGGACAGCTCTCCGATGTCTCCCCCAGATGGCCAGACTATTTTAGTGCTGTCTAGTCAAAGTATACATTGCGCCTGGTGAACTTGTAAGCACTGGGGGTGAAAGAGGAAGGGCATATCAGGATACCCAGTGCACCTTCGGAGATTAACTTCAGGATCCTGGCATTAACGTCTGGAACAAGCCTGTTTGTTTATACTATGACAATAACTATAACTATACTAGCATGAACACTAATAGACGATACTGATAATGTTAATTCTAACTCCTGCCCTGCAGTGTTAAGTGTTAACAATAACTTTAGAGTTTAAAAAATCGTTTTAAATTAAAGGTCCGGTGTGTAGATTTTAGCGCCATCTAGCAATAAGACTGAGCCAACGGTCCACAGCTCACACCTTCTTCACGCATAGTGAAGCTAAGGTAGCCACCACCGGACAAACACGTCATCTTCAAAGACAAAGTAGTGACAAAACAGGCTACATGGCTGCACAAAATGGCAACCTCCATGTTAGGAGAACCCGCGATGTATGTAGATAAAAATGGCTCATATTTAGGTAATAAAAACAATACAGTTCATTTTGTAAGGTATTTATACACCACTGATAATATAGTTGTGTAGATTATATTGCATTTCTGTCAAGAGATCCTCTTTAAAGTTACTACACAATGCACCTTTAAAGGCAGGGTGCATGATCTCTGAAAGCCAATGTTGACATTTGAAATCACCTAAACAAACACGCCCCTACCTCAATAGAATCTGGACCTTCTTTTGATAGACCTGCCCCACACATACTTGACACAGGCACTGATGTTGGTTAGTAGACACGCCCCTTACTGCTGATTAGCTACAAGTGTGTTTTGGTACTCAGCCCAACTCCCTCTTGCAAAGTGTTTTTCAAAAATCACGCACCCCACCTTTAAAGATAATATCAGAGTTCACAACACAACTATAACGATAAAAATACAATAAACGGTATTCATAAAGTTTTTCCAGCTGATGAATGATAAACCATTGACCGCCAATCCAATCAATTCGAATTTAAAAAGTGTAGAAGCCCTTTGCTGAGGTCCATTACATCAAATTATTTAAAATCGTTAACCTCTTGTTGACTACCTAATGCTTTTTTCTGCTACACTTACTATGCCAATAGATAAGATGATCAATTACACAAACTAGATTCACTGTTTAAAGGTGCAGTGTGTAACTTTTAGTAGGATCTCTTGACATAAATGAAATATAATCGACATAACTATATCATCAGTGGTGTATAAAGACATTCCATATCTTAGAATAAGTCATTTTTATCTACATACACTGCGGGTCCCCTTACATGGAAGTCGTCATCATGTTTCTACAGTAGCCCTAAATGGACAAACTCTTCTACAGAGCGCGTTTCGTCCCTACGTTGTGTCAGACGATAACATGTTTGTCCTGTGGCGACTACCGTAACTTCTCTATGCGTTTCGAAATTGAGGTTGTTGCCAATCTCACCACTAGATGCCGCTAAAAACACATTACACCTTTAAAGATACGCAAAACATTTAATTGCTGGTTGTAGCCACTGTAAATGCAACAAACACTGAATATTTACACATTTAATGACATGTAAACATTTGAAGAAGTTTTTATCAAATCTACAACATTAGGGCCATTAACTCTTGCCCCGGCATTGACGAGTTTTCTCGTCAATTAAAGGCGCTCTAAGCGAATCTATGTGACGTCACTTTTTGTTGATGTTTGAACTGTTTTCAAACAAACTGAGCGTAGCTAACTCCTCCCCCTCCCTTCCGTGCTTTCATGAACGCGCCCAAGCCCAAATCCTTCTTGTAGTTTATTGGCAGGAACACTTTGTTATGGTTTCTGGTCGTAGGTTTGGCCACTTTGTTTTTATTGCAGTTTCTGGAGCCTGGGCTGTCTATAGAGATCTCGTTTTTTTTTACAGTTTGATCAGCGGACAGGCAGCAGGCAGATAGTGAGAGGATGTTTACTGTATGAAACAAAAAATGTTTTATGGTCTAAAATGCGTGAATTCGCTTAGAGCACCTTTAAGAAAAAACATTTGGATGAAAAACGTGTTCCTGATGAGTTTTTATGGTTATCTGTAATACTGCGACTCTCCACTAGATGAAAAACTGAAGCAAATTTTTTTTCATTTTACACTCCGTGTATGTTTTGATAATCATTCTTAATCTGATCTCTAACAAAATTCCTTCACAAAAATGCAATTATTTAAGCTTTTTGCTATTTTTTTTATATTTAAAAGTTTATAAGCAGAGAAAAAAATATAAATAGGATGAAACTTTTTTTATATTTTGTTTGTTTGTTTACTGTTTATTTGAAAGCAGAGGGTCTGTTCTTTCATTTGATATATTTGTATGTTTATATATTTTTCGAAGAAAATTTTCCTGGAAGGCATTTTGTGAAAAACACAAAAAATCCTGGCAGGGAACAAAGCCGGTGGGGAATAAGTTAAAGGTAAATAATTTGCGTAAGTACTGTGGAGCATGAGCGAATTATTATCCGGTGGTATGGATGCTAAAATAAGTTATCTTTATAGTTAACGATACAGTTATCATTAAAGCATGAACGGCCCTTTAGAGGCACAAAAAGGATAAAGATGATGCACCGTTGGTTTACGTCTTCAATGCCTAGATCTTTCCTTCAAGATCTGACTGTAAAAAGCCGAACTCCGCTATTCTCTTTAACATTTTTATAAACAATTTTATAAAATATTTGTATTTATAGTTATAGTTATCATTATAGTCCATAATGTGAATGGCCCTAAAGGGGTGATCTTGTCATATAGAGTTATATGAGGGTTCAGAGAGCAAACCCACAGCACTTAAGGTTGGTAAGACACTGTAGGGACCCTGACAGCCCATGCTACCACAAAAGGACAAAACGGCTGGCTGTTGAAACAAACCTTCCTCATCTGTTGAGTGGGGGATTAGAGCTCATGTGACAGGCGTGGGTTGAGTGGTAGGGTGCGGGACAAGGCCATAGAGCTGTGGAATGTGTGTCCCCTTCAAGCCGAGGAAAAAGAAAGAATGTGGGCCGGTCTCCATAAGCCTTTTCTGAAGAGAGGGTCAAAGGTCAAAACACCCCAAAGCCAAATGAGCTCATCCACGCTAACAATCCTGTATTAAAGCCTGATGCTTAGTGTCGTAATAGTTTAACAAAAGGATTATGGGTAAGTCATAAAGCAGCGTTTGTTAATTAAGACAGATGCTGACCTGATCCTCACCAATTACTATCCATGTTTGGAAATATCATAAGCGTACCAAAAAAAGTTCAGAGGGATGAGGTGTCACACTCCTGGACCCTACCTGTGAAAAGTCATTTGTTTGTAATTTATATATATATCCTTCATATCTTTAATATTGACTGAGTAATGTCATGTCAAAGATTGAAATTACACTGAAATTAATAATTGAAATTAAACTTTGTTAATCATCATTAGATTATAAGACTTTAGCCTGGAACTATTTTTGGGGTCATTTGGGGCGCAGTGACACGAGCTGCACACAATCTGGCTGTATGAATCAGAAGGGTTTACTGTGACAGCTGAGTTGAGGGAGGATAAACAGTCGCATAATTCACGTCAAGCTTTGGGATTCGTGATTCACACTACTGCCCCCGAACGAAACTTAACCGTACCAGAGACAACCTCTAAAAGCACAACCTCTGCAAGAAGACCAGGGCACAGTTAAAGGAAAACACCCCCGTTTTTCAATATTTTCTATGTTCTTTTCTCAACTTAGACAAATTAATACATACCCATCTTTTTCAATGCGTGCACGTAATCTTTGCACAGCGCATCATGAATGTGTTAGCATTTAGCCTAGCCCCATTCATTCCTTAGGATCCAAACAGAGATGAATTTAGAAGCCACCAAACACTTCCATGTTTTCCCTATTTAAAGATTGTTACATGAGTAGTTACACGAGTAAGTATACGCGTTAGGATTGTCATGGCGTAGGAGCACTTAGTTTGCAGCACTGTGACCGCGGTTTGAGCGAGAGGGGGAGTAGTCAGGAGTGATGATGTTACTGTGCCAGAGGTCGAAGTGCTGCAAACTAAGTGCTCTTCCGCCATACAATATAGTTCTCATTTTTTATGCGCTTAAAAAAATATCAGGTTTTATTTTGTGCCACAATACTTACTCGTGTAACTACTCATGTAGCAGTCTTTAATTAGGGAAAACATGGAAGTGTTTGGTGGCTTTTAAATTCATCCCTGTTTGGATCCTAAGGAATGAATGGGGCTAGGCTAAATGCTAACACATTCACAACGCAATGTACAAAATTACAAGCATTGAAAAAAGATAGGTATGTATTAATTCAACTAAGTCGAGGTAAGAACATAGTAAAATATTGAAAAACTATGATGTTTTCCTCTAAGCGTACCACACCCAGATACAGTACAAAGTAATCACTAAGGCTGTGACGGTGACAGTCTTTTTATGTGTGGGTGCATATGGGAATTGATGCATATAGGCTTATATATAAAGCATATATATATACATATATATATATATATATACACATATATATATATATATACACATATATACAAATATACAATGTAAGTGACGATCAGATATACCTTTCCTTACACATGTTTATGTTCATAGGCGCCAATTTCTTTTACCACAGGTGGAAAACGTCACAACGTCACAACGTCAAGCAAATAAATATTCAAAAAAGAGTTACTAAAAAAAAAGTAGGTTACTTAGCAACGGCAGCACCCAAGCACTTTGAAAAGAAGAAGAAAAGCGGCACGGTCACGTTTTTCTACGTGGTTTTAGACATGAAATGTGAAAAAATTGAGCATATGTGCTTGGCCATTTCGGTGGGTGCTCAGGCCGAGCCCCGGAGCTCCACCCAAAAGCCAGCAGGTCATCATTGAAATCAGTTGTCACCCCTTGCGAATAGCGCATTAACTCTGAGCCTTTTGGCCATTTGCGTTCACACAAACTTGAATACATCTCGCTGGTCTAGATTGTACTTTATATTTTTCATAGTTTGTGACGTGCACACCACCGCCGGTCACACTTGACCACCATGATGGTGCTGCACCACCACGGTGGTGTGGTGGTTATGACAACCGTCAAGGCCCTAGTAATCACGCTAGTCAAAAATACCAGACTTTGGGGTTCGGTTCAAAAAGTGTGAGTATATCCTAAAGATATACAAATAAACAAGGACAAAATGCACAGTAATGTTTACAATCCTAAACTGATCTCAATGATTTATGATCTACATGAAGTATAAAAAGTTCATCTGCAGCTACTTATAATGTTGATGGTTTGACTTGAAAAAATTATTTCCTGGCATATGTTTTTGTATACCATTTATATCATAAAACATTAAAATCAGCTGAGAGTGATATATATATATACTAGTCAACATTTGAAGTGGATCAAAAACGTTTATCAAAGTTGTCCTAAGGCAAGAACAGGTATTGAGTATTGATTTTAAAACAACTTTTAGAAAAGTTTTTGATCCACTTCAATTGTTGACTAGTGTATATATATATATATATATATATATATATATATATATATATATATATATATATATATATCTAGATTTCTCATTACATTTACAAAATAACTTGGGAATGTTTTGATGACCTCTTTCAACAAGTTTATCCAATAGTCTATGGAGACTAAAATGAGTCAAGCATGAATGTATCTCTGTTTACTGTTAACTCTGAATCATGCATTCAGTAATGATGACTCTAATACGTAAAAAAGTCAAAGCTCTTGATAAAGAACTAGCAATAGTGACCATATTGAGAATGCTGACTCAAATGGGAGACACAGGCAGCATTCCTGTCAGTGGATCCCACGTGGGAACAGGAAAATCTGGAGGTGTGGAGTGTCACAAGTTCACCGTTTGACTCACTGTGGTAAAACTCCCATGCTATGATTTGGATGTGTTTGTCGTCACGTTGTTTTGAGTTATCCATGTTGATTCAATAATAGAGCTGCTCTACTAAACAATGACTTTGTTTACCAGAAAAAATCTAAACATCCTTAAAGCAAGATATTATTACTTTAAACTTGTACATAATAAAAGTCTTGTTTTCAAAGAAATCAAACAAAATGTAGTGAAGTTTAGGAATAAAACAGGAAAGTTTATGTTGCTCACCGTATTACCAAATTCTTTTTTTCTTGTCTCAAACATAAACCACACTATTTTTTTGTATTTCCTCCTGCATCCTTTTTCCAAGGATTTTATTTGAAAATGAAAAAGTACTTAATAAGGAAATTTATGTTTTGAGATATCTGAGCTTTAGATAAATCTAACCAGGGTCTTTCTGGAAGCATTCCAGGCCTTCCTGACTCACCATACATCTTCCCTTCATCTGATAGGATGATTTTTCTGCGGCCGCATGGTGGATAAATGGCCAGAGCCTCCTGGAAGCTCTGTTCGATGTCAGGGCTCCAAACACCCTCCGCATCCCCGTCCATTCCGGCCTTGTCCATCCCATCCACTCCATCCTCGTGCCCCTCCTCCGGGCTCTCGCTGGCGCTCCACTCGTTGGCTGCAATGGTGGCGGCTCCACCTGGGCCCCTACGTGAGCCCACACACCCGAGACTACTGCAGAGAGATGGACAAAGACAAAAATTGGGAAAGTTAAAACTTGTCGTCAAGGAACAAGCACATGAACAGGTACAAGTTTTTAAATCTTTGCATATCGATCTCTTAAGTTAACAAAAAATAAAAAAGAGAAGTTAACTTTCGCTTGATGCAGATGATGTGACCTTAAACTTCACTTCTGGACCTGGACCTTTTTTCCAAACCTGCACATAAATAATCTGTATCGAGGATCATATTACCATTTACCCAAGCACAGTGTATCGTATTATGTGACGTGGAAAGTATAAAATAAAGACAAAATAGATGTCAAAGCGATGGAAAGACAGCACGCACTGAGCTGCCGAGCAAGGCGGCAGATTTTTCAGACTCCTGATGTCAAGTGAAGTTCAGGTTATGTGATATCAGGTTTTCAAGGCCGTGCTTTACAGCCTTTGTGAGCTGGAGGGTATTAATAGCGATCGTATTAAAAATCAAGATCATCCTACTGAAGACAGCGACAGATTTTCCTGGTGTCAACAAGGCAGACTGAGCAAAGGCCGACCAACGTTCACCATAACATAAGCTTACGTCCTTTCAATAAAAATAACTAGTAGGGCTCAGAAGCATAATTGAAAAGTCTCACTATTTTGTGATACGTTACATACATATTTAAGTCAGAGCCGATGATGTAGTGGGCAGCGCTCCCACATGTGGTGCTTTCGCACTTTCGTCGACCCGAGTTCGAATCCAGGCTCGTGGTCATTTGCCGATCCCCCTCCTTTCTGTCCCCTCCTCAACTAACTGGTAATTAAAGGCAAAAATGGCCAAAAAATAACTTAAAAAAAAACAAACATATTCAAAACATCAAGTGCTCTGCAGTGCAAAAAAATCACTTGCTTACTTAGTATTTTTGTCTTGTTTTTAGTACAAATAAAAAAAAATCATAAATTAAGATGCATTTTCTTGATAAGCAAAATTACCTAAGAAAATAATGCTGCGTTCCAGGCAGGTTTTTAAACTCGTGAGTTACGACTTCAAAACCACGACTCACGACCCTATGCGTTCCAGGCAGCCAGTAACCCGTGTTTTTACAACCTTCTACCGGTGAAAGTGCACTGGAACGGCAGTCAAACCCGTGACTTCCCACCCGTGAACTCGTACTAGATCGATGTACTCCCAGTTCAGAGTTGTGAGTCGTGGTTTTGAAGTCGTGAGTTACGAGTTACAGGTTGCCTGGAACGCAGCATAAGTCTAGTTTTTAAACAAAAAATATCAAATTTTATTGAATTTGTGCTTAAAACGTGAAAAAATCTGCCAATGTGGCAAGAACATTTTCCTTAAATTTTTCATGATTTATGTGTTTAAGAAAAAAATTACACAAATTTACTAGACGTATTTTCATAGTTAATTTTGCTCATGAAGAAATGCATCTTGATTTAAGAATTTTTAGACATTTGTACTTAAAACAAGACAAATATACACATGTAATGTATGTAAAATGACTTTAAAGCTTTTTTATTTAGATAAACCATTAACAAATTAACAAAATTATTGTCCGGTGGTGTGGACGCTAAAATAAGTTATCTTTATAGTTAACGTTACAGTTATCATTAAAGCGTGAATGGCCCTTTAGAGGCACAAAAAAGATGAAGATGACTCGCCATTGGTTTATGTAAAAAACACAAAAAGAAAATTATATTTCAATATAAAAAGTGATTGTGGACTGGATTTTCTTTTACCTTTTTCACAGTCTTGTGCATGCCAAAGATTAGTAAAGAGTAGCATTTTTAGTTTTTGTGCAGCATCAGATTTTTTTTTTTTTTTACATTTATTGTTTGTGGCCATTTTTGTCCCATTCTCTTCCATTATAACCACACTTTTTGATTGCAGAGCCATGACACCATATAATCATGCATTTTTGATTCTTTGTGGTTGCAAAGAGGAAAAATTTGTCATTTTTACTATTGATCACCATGTGGCACCATTAACCCTTTAGTAGACCTGTGCAAAAAACAGAGCTTAAGTTCTGGCTTGTACATTGAGTTATATGGACTATAACAGCATGTCTTTCTCCTTTTAAACTCATGAGTCAGAACAGAAGGTGAGGCTGTTAATGTCAGACTTAATGGACTACTTAAAATGCATTAAAATCAGTGTCATGATCTTGCTTAATTTTATATTGTCACACACAAACATAACGTGTTGTAATTATTGTTCATTCATACCACCCTGTCATAATTGCCAATGATGAGACAAATACACTAGATTCACAATAGCTTTTACATTTTACAACCGAACAAATTAAACATTAGTGCATTTAATCAAATTTTATTATAATGATAAATTAAGTTATCCATAAAAGTTGCCCCTCACCGCAGATTATATTGACTTCTTTTAAACAGACTGGGATCCAACTCAAGAAAACACCACCGTTTCCCAAGTCATTCAGTCCGTATGCAAAATGAATCTGCAAGTTTATGAAACAGCATGTACTGAGAAACTAATAACAACTCACCCCAAAGCATTTTTGTGGCGATGGATTTCATGTGTGGTTAGCACTTTGCACAAACCATTTGCATTCAATCATAAAGCAATTCTCAGACAAAAATCCTTACGCAGATAAGTAGATTTGGTAAATTTTATTTGTAGTGCCAAATAAAAATCATCATAATTTAAATTATAGTAATTATAAAAATGTCTACCATTTCACGACATTGATTTACAAAAGGGATACTTAACACAAAATTATTTCCTCATTCCCACGTTGGTTTAAACCCATATGTGACTCCACAAAAATAAGGGTAAATTCTTTTAAAATCGAAGTTATACAAATACAAAATGTGTTGTTGCACAGAGATGTGTCACAAAATGTGTTGTTTTAAGAGTGATGGAACATGATCTTCACTTAATATCCTAATGATTTTTGACAAATCTATAATTTTAAACAATATAATGTATAGTTGACTATTGCTACAAAAATACCAGTGCGACATATGACTGGTTTTGTGGTGCAGGGTCACATATGACTTTTTGCTTTTGTGGAACACAGAAGGTTTACTTTCATAGTCAAAAGTGACAAAAGGAAAATCCTGAGAAAACCATGGGCCTCAGAACCATTATATGTGGAACAAGGCCTACCAACTTTTTAAGACCAGTCATAATGGACACACCCACTTTTTCTCCAAATTACCCACTAGAGGAATGCTCAAATAAATTAAACTCTGTTCCGCGTTTTAGCCACAACTTTGTTTTCTACGCTGCTGCTTCCTCGAATCCACTCCACTTTTGGTGTGTAATGGGGCATACACACCAAATGCGAGGTCAACAGTTTGCGTGAGTAGATTACATACAAAGTCAATGAAAAGATGCGATCAGATGCGTCCTTGCGTTGGCCGATTCGACATACGCTATTTGCTAGGGATGCACCGAATATTCGGCCACCGAAAATTTTCAGCCGAAAATGCCCAAAAGAGCATTTTCGGCTTTCGGCCGAAAGACTTTTATCACCGAGACAATACGGCCAAAATGTTGTGATGACGCAAACAGAAACCGCGACCTGCACATGCTTGTCTGAAGCAACATGTACAGTATGTGGCGTGGATGTATTTAACCGCAAAAAGGCGCTAAAGTACGCACAGAGGCACATGCGGTTGTGTCCGGTCCAGACGTGATCATCACAGTGAGTACGCCCTTCAAAGATCAGAACTCTTGATGTATAAACTTTAGAGAGAGTCGCGCAAATGTGTCTCATACTGTGTAGTCCATTAACATACATGTGCCGAATAAAGCAATGAAAAACAACGTAACGTTTTTATGCTGCGCTGTTTGGGATTCGCCTTCGTTCTCTGTGTGCGCGTGCGTTTAAGTGCCCTCAATAGTGCACACACGAGTGAGACACAAACAAGCGAACGTAAAATCTTTCTGTTATTAACAGGGCACATATAAACAAAATTATCTCCAAAGTATTCTTTTTCTAATAAAAACATTTGTTTATGTCTTAAGTGTATGTATAGATTACAGTCAAAATTAAAGTCTCTGCTTATTTAAAGAGACAGTAACCTCAATTAACCTACTTAAGTCTAACAAAGAGACAAATAGCTCTAAAAATAATAATATATTTAATTTATACAATAAAGACAGTGTTATGACTCATTTAATTCGATTTCTGTACCTAATGCTAATGTTAGCCCTTATTAATGTGCAGCTTTGTTCTTTTTTATAAATGTTTGTAATTTCTTTATTTGTTATTAGATTTTCCCCACCCCCTTTTTGCTGATCTGAAAAATAATCTGATCCGTGCCTCAAAAACTGTAAAGTGATCTGAACCGTGAGTTTTGTGATCTGTAAAGTTAGTACACAGTGATAGCCATAAATGCATTTGTACTAATAATTGGAATAATAATTTATTTCGGTGTTTCAGTTTCGGTTTTTCGTCCTTTGTTTCCTCTTTATTGGTTTCGGCCAAGAATTTTCATTTCGTTGCATCCCTACTATTTGCCTCAAACGCGCCTTCATGCATATTGAAAATATTTAACTCAAGCGAGAAATTCGCAAGACACAAAGTTAAATCCCACGAGTAATGTACAGCGAGCAACACTATGCTACGCGTTTGGTGTGTAAATAGCATAAGTGTGTATTAGTACATCTTAACTTTATGCAAAAGGTACAAATCCCAAAGTAAACGATGACGCGAGTTATCGTCTTCAATGTAAATCTCTTTTCTTGGACAACAACAAACACACAAATTGTAGGCAACAGTTTACTTCCTGGGACTGGTGACGTAGACAAGACCGACATTATCATAATTCCTCCCGCTTGGACTCACAGTGTGTTAGTTAACTCCTGTTAGCATTGCATTGTGAGCGAATCTTTTAAACATGGTAAGGAGCGTCACATTTCCTGCTGACATCTGAGGTATTCAGGCCAATCAAACGTACAGATTAGCTGGCCAATCAGCTTTTCAGATCAATGAGCTTTGTACATAATCAGTGCGTTTTAGGAAGACAGGGATATCTGGAGCTACAAAAATGTACGGTATGTGGAAAGTAATTTGTTTTTTAACCATAAAATACCGTAGTTTCCGGACTATAAACCATAACGGACTATAAGCCGCATCATTCAAAAATGCGTCATTCAGACGTGAAATGACATATAAGTCACAGTGGACTATACGTCGCGTTTATTTAGAAAATTATTTCACAAAATCCAAGCCGAAGAACAGACATTTTCTCTGGAAAGGCAAGTTATTCAACTAAACAACAGCGGACAGAACAGCAGGCTGAATAGATGTCTGTATGTTAAAGTAAAATTATCAATTATTTAAACGATAAACCATAGCATACAGAATTTACCTGGAAGGTTGAATAGTCTAAATTAACCGAACAAGCCAACTAGTGTGAAGTTCGGATACTCGTCATTCCACATTACAGAACCCATTGAATTACAGAAGAAGCATATGGAGGACTCTCGTGGCTGTAGATGGTAATGTTGTCTCTTGTCTCATAAATGTAAAAATTATTCATACTGACTTACAAGGCACACCTGACTGTAAGACGCATCACCAGCCAAGTTTTGAAAAAAAAACACGGCTTATAGAACGAAAAATATGGTATGCAAACATGTCGTATTATACCAAATACACAAAATAACATTGTTTTTTAGCAACAAAATAGGTGTTCTTTAAACTTAAAAACTAAAAAGTTTCTGCTACTTTCGGCAATCCTACGAGCCATGATACAACAAGATAAACAAAGCTTTTAGGCTATTAAAGCAATTGTTTTAATAAAAGGCACCAGAATACAAGAAAAATTGGGCCCACACACATATTTTGCTTCCGACATTTTGTTTTTAAACATTTTTTGCTTCCCATAGACAATTTTTTTTATTTTGGATGAACTGTCCCTTTAAGACCCACACATTTACTAGAGTCTAACATTGCTACTGGTGAGAAGTTTAAAAACCAAGGAATGTCAAGACCATCACCTAGTGACTTTCAACCACAATATGGCAAACATGCAGAAAAAGCCACAAACAACAAAACCAGACTTCAGAAACAACATTAGTGGAGCCAAAGTGGTTATCATGGAGGACCACTGGTATGGACCTTTAGAAAGCGAAGGGCCTGAAATTCCAGACATGTCCTTATTAAGACAGTTACAGTGTCGCTAACACACTCTCAGTCTCTCTCTCTCTGTTGTATCACCCGCACCTCCACTCTGTCCTTCCCCTCCCGTTCTCCCTTCTCCTTCCCTCTCACAAGCACCCTAGTCCAAATCCAAAAAAGGTCTGAGGAACAGGGAAATAGTAGGAGGTGGGAGTATGGGTTGCCTGACCAATTTAGGTGTGCGCTAAGGCTCAGGAAACACACAGCGCTCTCCCCAAGAACAATCCTGCTGTTTTAAGCGTACTGGTTTTGTATAAGTGAATGTAATCTATGAACAGACCTGACTAATTTACCGGTCACGCAACTCTGAAATAATTCAAGACTCTACAAACACCAAAGAATCAATGAAGAAAATTTTATATGGAGTGTGGCTAAATTTTCGGTTTACGCCGATGAGTAAATATTGACCTTGAGTCTAAACATGTCACCATATCTGTGAACACCCGTCATGAAAAGGTCACCTGTCGGCAGCGCACGGCCACTGAAGAGACATCGGGTTACAGAATCAAGTGACAAACCAAAAGCATCCCACACCCTTGATGGATAACAAACGTTCATTAAAGGAGCATCTTTAACCGTATTGCTATTACACACACTTCGGAGTGTGGCGTGTACACTAATACAAATTGTATATCATTACAAATTTCAAAGATTCTTTTAATATTCTTCTGTATTGGGGTAAAATTTGGTTTTTGTTGTGTTTTGAACAAAAGTTATGTTCTGAGCTATTATTGGATCTTACCAATAACTACTAGGTGGAAAAATAACAATTAAATTTAAGTGATTGACAAATTCAGTCTCTGTTTATCTGCTAGGGCTTTAGGAGTGCAGACAGGAGATTGTTCTCATTTGAGACTTGGAAAACAGCTGCGGTGCTGCTCTCTTAACTACTCTCCCCTTACACACTCCACAACACACACACACACACACACACACCCACGCACCCACGCACGCACGCACGCACACACACACACACACAAAACAACAGGGCAACAAGGAGACTATAGCAGCTGCTACTTGAGATCGGATTACAGATAAGGAAGGCATTTTAAGGCATGAACAAGCAATGCTGGACAATCTGATTTAATGAAAGACAATCTGAATCTAAATGATATTTTGATCCATAAAATGTGTATTATTTACAACTGAAAATCCAAACTTTTGATGACATGATTGTTGTCTTTTCAAAGTGCACGTTTTTAAAATGACACCTTGTGTCAGTGTAAATTACAAAAATGTAAATTAAAGGTGATGTCATGCACTTAATTCAGTCTATAGGCATGCGTGAGTATAACAAAAAAACTGCTGCATAATAATTAATCATAATTAATCGTTTACAGAATAAAAGTTTTTGTTTAATTATATATGTGTCTACTGTCTATAATAATTATGTATATATAAATACACACACATGCATGTATATATTCAAGAAGTTGTATATACTTTTTTATAGTTATATATAATTTATATTATATATACAGTACTGTGCAGAAGTCTTAGGCCGCCACCACCACCAGACTTGTTTTAGAAGTTTTAATGTCCATCCATATTTATTTTTCAATCTATTTCATTAAAGATACAAACAGAAAATACAGGAAACTTGTACATTTTTTTTATTTTCAGGACTAAATGTCTTCTTTAGGCTCTCTTGGCACTAAACACATCTTCAGCGTATTTGAGCAGAATGAAGTAAAAAAAAACTATTTCTTTAAAATTAGAAATTAATTTTATTTAGGTTTAAGAGATCCTGCCGTTTTCCTGCTATTGCTCAGTGGAAATGGAGTTTACCCTAAAAACTTGACACATCAGATTACATTTTTATACAGTTTTTAATACTATATACACATTTCCTGTATTTTCTGGATGTATTCTATTAAAGAGACTGAGAAACAATTATATATGACGACTAACAACTAACATTGCAAAAACAATAAATCTAATTCTGTATCTTAATCTAACACACACACACACACACATATATATATATATATATATACATACATACATACATACATACATACATACATACATACATATATATATATATATATATATATATATATATATATATATATATATATATATATATATATATATATATATATATATATATATATATATATATATATATATATATGTAAGGGATAATGTAGAGGCAGCCGGTAGTTATTGGGAAATAAGCCCCGACAGTGTGATCAGGACCCGACGCGAAGCGGAGGGTCTTGTATCACACTGAAGGGGCTTATTTCCCAATAACTACCGGCTGCCTCTACATTATCCCGCTTATTACACGGCTACTTGCCACATAAGAAAAAAAAACTGGACATGAACATGAATTTGAAACATTTTATTGGCATATTTGTTTTAAATTAACATTTTTATCCTTCCGCGAAACTTTGCACAGATGCATAAAATGATCGTAATACCTTATTAAGATCCTCTGCTTCATACTTGTCTGTCTCCATTTTTTTCTCTTTAGCCAGTCTTTGAGAAGTTTTAATGGCCATTCTGTATTTTTTTGTGTGTTGGCTTCGTAGCTGTCATGCTCTATTTTGTCAAGTTCAGTCTCAGTAAGCTGTCTGTGTCTTGTCGTGGTTGTCGAGTGTTTGTCACAAGATGGCGCCAAACAGACAGTAATCTTTATTGATCTTTATTGGCGCGGAGCGATTTTACTCGTGCAAGTAGTCCGGCTATGCGTTATTATTTTGGAGCGGTTATTATTTGAAAAGAACGAACCTGCAAATGTCTCAACTGACCAATCAGAATCAAGCATTCCAGAGAGCCGTGTAATAAATATATATAAAATTTAGTTTATATACGATTAGTTGTGATTAATCATGCAGCCCTCTGTGGCGGCCTACAGGACTGTGTTTGTGCTGCTCAAGAAAGTTTACAAAATTTTGCCACTTTATCTTCCAGTAATAAACCTACCTCACTGTCTGTTTAAACAAAACTGCTCTGTGTTTTCAACTTGTGTTGATTGTATTCGTTGCTCTGTAGAAGAATGAGTATGTGCGCAGGCGCATGGTGTTTCTTTACAAAATAACATCAACATCTTCTTGCCTGGGACACATAATAAGTGTTTTTTGTTGTTTTTGTGTATCTGTGTGATGTGGGTCTTTGTGATAGTGTTGTTGTTTGTATGTTAAATTTTTCAAAAACGCTTTAAATGGAGAATCTCTTTACATTTATTAAAAATATATTGTTTGGACTTCTTTCACTTTTAATGTTTGGAAATATTCCACTTTCATAAAAAATTCAGATTATTTACTTATCTCAGTCCCTCCAGAAAAACGTGATTATGATTTAACACATAATCAGCCAAAGTCTGCATATTTATGCGGGGGACGCATTTTTTCAAATATGCCACATTTTGGCAGCATGCAGATTTCCATGCGCAAAATATGCGGGGACTTGAATGATTTCATAAGCCCGGCATTTTTGTAGCAAAAATCACATTTATCTTAGCAGAAAGTTGAAAATGCCTCACACAAGCGCAGCCATGTCCCCTGTTGCCATGGGAACGTTATGAAGTGACGTGATTATGTGATGTGAACATCATTGTAAAGCTGCAAAAGCTGAAAACAGTTTTTGCAAGTTCCCGCAGTTTTTGCAAGTTCCTGCAATTTCATTGCGTAAAATCTTATAAATATCCTGCATATTCAACTGCATTTATTAAGAAAACGTCCCGCAAGATCAAGGATTTTTGCCTGCAACAATCACAAAAAAACCTCCACGTTTTTCTGGAAGGACTGTTATCTAGTAAAATTATTGTCATAAAAAAGTACTGTTAAACCACAACTTCTCATATTGCACTAGCCTTGTGATGCGAAACTACCGTTTCGACGTTGTTGTATGTATAAAGATACTAACTAGGGGTGGGCGATATGACCAAAATCTTCTATCACGATAGGATTAATTTTATATCATGATAACGATATGTATCACGGTAGAGTTTTTTATGTTTTAATAAGGTTTAAATCTTTAATACCATAGAAATGTTCATAATTCTCACAAAAAACATATACAAGCATAGAAAGAAGATAAAAACAAACAAAACTCAAGCTCTCTGAAGATACACAGTCAATAAGAATGATAATAAATAATTATGCATGTATGTATAGGCCTATATATATTTTTATTTAAGGTAGAAAAGTGATTTAATCAGGAGCAGTGAGAGATTTTTTTCTCAATGCTGTTTGATTAACACGAGTGACAGACAGGAGCAAAATTAGGTAACTTCCCCTTTAAGACCAAAGTCCGGATCCAATACACTGTTACACATGCGCTTTCTCTTTTAGCTGTTTACTTTCTCTTAAGACCTTACTGGTCGTGTTTATGATGATGCTTGCAAAGACGGGAATTTTGACGCATATGTGTATTTAAGGCCAATAAAGCGGGAAAAATGCTCACGAGCTTAATAAGCAGAGGTCGCGCGACTTGCGCGCTCCTCACAGACAGAAAGAGCAGCGGTTGCGCGACTTGTCCGCTCCTGACACACAGAAAGAACGCACGCATACAGATCTGTTGTCTGTGTTTCAATGGCTTAAAATAACTTGTTTTAAAACTGCAGTGCTTAAATACGTGTACAAACGTTACGTTTTCGCGACCACACGCACAGGAGCGTGACGTGGGCACGTAACCTCGATAGAAACGATAGTCCAAAATCTCTACCGGTTGACAAATTTCTACCGGTTAATTTTGTCTACCGGTTTATCGCCCACCCCTAATACTAACTAATGTATTTGTGTCTTTTTATGTTTGGAAACGTCTGCAAGTATGCGTTTTACATTTGTTGCGCGTCACACAGCTAGCGCAAGACGAGAAGATTGTTTCACTGTAAATAAGACCCTTATGCCTCGGTTGGGATAGTTTAGAGCCCTTAAAAACTGCATTGAAACTGTAAACTGATTAAGTCCATTATATGGAGAAAAAAAATGAAAAATGTCTCGTCAACAGAAGAAAGAAAAATATAAACAACTAGGATGGCATGGGGGTTAATTTACTTAATTTTTTTATGAAAGTGGAGTAATCCTTTAACAAATAAAATAAGGTAACATTATGCATCAACACAACAACTTCTGATATCAAGCCCAACCAACAAACTATATTAAGTAAAATATTACATTGATATAATTCTAACACTAAAAATAAAAATATTAAGTTGAATATTCATAAAAAAAGTTGTTTTAACTTCTTTTTCCACATGATTTAAATTTGATTCAGTAATAGACACTGGTTACACAAAACTAACCAAAACCAATACACCATTATATTAAACAGATTGAAGTAAAAGACAGTCAAATCTCCAACATTTCCATTAAAAATGCCTTCTAATTAAACCAGCAACTTAACCAGTGTTTCCCATGCATTGATTTATTTGTGGTGGCCCACCACAGAATCAACGCTCGCCCCCACAAATAGAATTTTCATGATTCCCATTTACATTTTTATTTCACTATTTAAAACAGCTTAATTCGGCTTAAAATATAATTTAATATATAATACAGATCAAATACAGATACAGATCAAAGAGTAGAAGTGAAACATATTTCAGGTGCCAACACTAGATCAAACGCAAACACGACATGATGACATCACATATATGCTAATTAGCGGGTGACGTCATCACCACCACAGTCTGCTCAAAATCCTGTGGGAAACACTGTTAACTTAAGCAAATTCTCTGCTCTTCAGCACACATGTAACCTCTTTTAACTTAACGAACAAAACACTAATCATTAATAAAGGTTTAACCTTATATCATCTTATTTAGAAATGCATAAAATCTAACTTAATTTCTACATTTACTCCCATAATCAAGTCCCATGCAAAGGTAGAAACCTGAAACTTGAACTGGGTTGGTGTGATCATTTTTTTTCTACAACTTAAATTAAACAAACTAATGTGGTAAATCAACAATCAAAGGCATTTAATTAAGTTACAAATCCCCTGAAGGTTCAAAGTAAGGTGAGCAGGACACTGACAAGTCCAGACAGTTAGCAACCATGTGCAGGTGTTTCGCACAATAAATACAACTTTACATATGTGAAAAACCCTTCACTGGACACACAAAAGAGACAAAGACATGCTAAAAGGAGGGAGAAATGAACCGCCTCTCTTCCTCTATGGACCCAACCCATGCTAAACCTGATCAACCTGCCACTGCAGTTTTCTTAGACATCGAGTTTCTTAAGAAAACCCAAACCCCTTTCAGGCAAACAGCATCTTTAAAATGCACTGCTTTTTTTCTTGCATTAAGGCATAGTTTGGGAAATAATAGTACATGTTTCAAGTGAAGGAAAGGATTGTTCGCCATGATATCAACTTTAACTGGGCAGGAGATAGGAATAGTTTTGATTGCAATTAATAGTTTTCTGTTAAACAGTTTTTTGGATTTATAAAAAAAGAACTGGAAAGTGATGAAAATAAAGAAAAAAACAACAACTTGACAGTGTTTGGCAGATGAAAATACATAAGATCCAGTTAAACTGTGTGGATAAAGTAGGAAATTTGGTGAATCGGACAAGCCTGCCAGAAGTCTACCAAATATACTGATCTTTGGTTTTATTATTTTGAAACCCAGAATCTCCCTGTCAATAACCCAATTTCCTCTCCATACGTCCCAGCTTACACGGGTGTGGTATCGTGACCTGTCACGTATCAAGTATATCTACACCATTTCACTTTCACAGTTTTTATTTGAGAAATACATTTTAAAAAGTTAAAACACTAAACACATCAAACACCATTTTACATTTACATTACTTTTATGTCTGCCTACAGACACCCCTTAACAGACCTTTAGGCCCTGTAGACGATGCTAAATACAGGTGTAAACAGGGTCCAATTTCAGCCACATTCAGGTGTAGTCGAAAACGCATGTTTGAGCAGCCACAAAAAAAGCTACTCTCCGCCTACTGATCTAATGTGTGATGTGCCGAGCACAATTTTTTAACATCGGTCCTGACTTCTAGTGCAAAACGCATCTTATGAGGCTGTTTACACTTGGCATTAACATGCGTTTTCGTCGATCGGATCACAAGTGGACGACGTTAATGCCAGGTGTAAACGGTGTTCAAAACGTTTTGAACGCGTCCACTTTCGACCACTTTCAACCACATTCAGAGGTAGTCGAAACCACTTTCGATCGGATCGCTTTGGAGTTGCGGAACGCAATGTGGTTGAATGTGTTCGAACAGCCACATGCGACCGCCTTCTCTCCGCCCATTTATCTAATCTGAGGTATTAAACACTAATTTTACGTCTTTTTTGACTTCTGCCGTGAACATACGGTGAACAGCGCTATTTTTAGCCTTTCATTGATAAAACTACTGCGGGTGTTCTCCGTAGTTTCGTTTTGAAAACGTGAAAGTTGCGCGATCCTATTTCATCAATTGCGCTGAAAATTCAGAGAAAGCTCCAACAAATAAACGTACAAAACACTGTGCAGCATGTATACTTGCTAAACAAGCAGCGGGCTCCGACATAATATAAGTTTGCGTCCATATAAACTCATAATTACTCCCGCTCGCGTTTGAATGACAGCAGAGAGACTCGCCCCCCGTCTCACAGACCACCCCCTCACAGTATTCAGGACAGATGCGGTCGAAAGTGGACAAAAGAGACGGATTTAAATACCAGGTGTAAACGCAATGTGTCTCTCTCGTCCACTTGTGATCCGATCGATGAAAACACATCTTAACTTCTTACACCCTGAAGCTATTTTGGGGATTTTCGCCTGGATTTGGCCTACCCAATTTCAAAAGCATCCCATACCCACATGCAGAGGTTTACATACAAAAGTTTGGTATCATTTTACAGGTAACCCTTTGAAATTACATAAAACACTGTTAAAAGTGCTCAACATGGTTGTATGTGACATCAGTCCTCTAATAAACACAAAAATAAATAGGCGCTTTTTGATGTTTTTTTCTAAAGTTTTTATTTGAAAGTATATAACTCTGGCCCTGGGTATCTCAGGTCCCTGCAGACAGTTTTGTTTGATTCCAGCAATTGTCAGCTTACAGAGGAAAAATGAATTTTTTCTCTATCATAATCTATGCAAAAGTTATTTTACTCCAACTGATGGGAGGAATAATACGCTTATGGTGTACAATTTCTGCCAAAAAACATTTGAAGTGCTACCATAACCACATACAGTGGAATAAATGCAATTTCTTTATATCATTTTAAAGAAAACCCTTTGAAGTTACATAAAAAGCTGCTGTTTGTGACAAATATTGCTATTTATGTTGTTTTTCATATGATGAAACACCAAATTTTATTTTTTATGTTGTAAACACTGTCTTTGATAGTGTATAACTCTGGTTCTGGGTGCTCTAGCAGACTGCAGACAGTTCTGGTTGTTAGCAGCAGCAGACAGTAAACACCCAAAAAAAGAATGAACTCTTTAGCATGTCGCATTCAAAAGATATTCTCATTTTACTAAAGGGTGTGAAAATACATTTTTCATATAAATATTAATTTTTTGTTTTGCACATATAATAAATAGCAAGGGATTATATATGCACACAACCAAAGAAAATGCTGTGAATGGACTCATTGTTTAGAGTAGGACCTAAAATAAAAGATGGTGTATCATTTGTAGCTATCTGTGCTATCTGAGGCAGTCCACACTCAAGTTTCCCATATGTTTACAAAAGACCATTTTTTACCTTATTATTCATTCAGCGATTGTTGGATATGTGTTGATATTAGAACAAAAATAACGCTGTAGCCTTATTCCTGAGAGTGAGAGCTTTCATTTGATATAAGACTTGCCCATGTTTGTCATTTTTGAAAAATATGAAATATGTAAATATTAAATGATATAATAAAATATTGGGGGGGTGATAGTGTAAATTAAGTGTAAATAACTTTCTTACAGTAAAAGATGTGTCAAAGTGATGCATATCTGCAGAAAGTAGAGACTCTAAGCTTTCAAACAGTATCTCATATGTGTTACTGGGGTCCATGACGGAGCATCAAAGATTAAAAGAATATTTTATATTATGTCAAAATACGAAATTCTGGACCCGGGACAGGGTCCTCAGGGTTGAAGAGGTTAATACCAAGTGTAAACAGCCCCTTAAAACCAGGTGTAAATGTACTCATAGACAGAAAATGTCATATTTATAGAGCGTTTTTAAGATTTCCACTCTGAAGGGTGGTTTTACTTTTCTGCGTTTTATGCCCCAAAAACGTCGTCGGCGTGTAAACGAAATGCACATTTGATAAAATATTTTTACCCTCGAGCGTTCTCGTGTAAACAGGGCCTAAGTCCCAGACAAAACTAGTAACAGTATACGATCAACAGGAAATTATACAATTTGAAGATTTTGATTAACAGACATCACATCTGATCCAGACTTATGCCAGAGTAACCCAAATGCATCTAAACTAATGACCTAAATATCTAAAATGCTAGCATGTAGAAAACTGACAAGCAAACCAGTGCTTAAGTTTTCTACCAAACAACAGCATTTGTAATTCAGTAAGTTATCGTCCGTTTACAGTGTGTACCGGTCTGAAGGGTGAATCACACGCTGAGATGCTATTTAAAGCCATGAGGTCAGCAAACACACTTGTCATGTTTTGCAAGACTCTCTTGAAGCCTCACAGCCAGTGTCGAGAAAATGTCCACCTCACATTAGGTTACATTCATCGAGAGCAAGACAAATTTAATGTTAATAAATCAGAAAACATGTTTAAACACTTTCCAGCAAGCAATCTTGCGTTTAAAGTCATCTAATAGCCGTCCAAACAAAGCCCAGGCCTAAAACTTTGGGGTTTCCATATAAACGTGAAGCGAATCTTTTCAAAATACGAATTGACAAATATGAATTAGGTGCGTTTCCATAAAGTTGTTAGAGCGAATAACAAGTAAACAGAACAAGACAGGCTTAAAAAGTTGAGTGAAGACTGCATTTAGTTATGATTTGGTATGTTACAAATTTACTAGCAGTGCAGTTTATATGAATGCTGTGCAAAGAAAAAGGAACGCAACATTTTTAATCAGGCACTAGCAGCAAGAGCATTAAGAAGACGTTGAACCCCACAAATGGTAAAGACAACGTCAGCTGATACAGCTAGAAGATCAGTCACGTGAGTTTACGTTTTGTTCGCTACGCCAGAATTTATTCGGCACATTTCCATCTCCCGTTATTCGCAGTTACTCCCGCTTTTTTTGCGCAAGTCAAAAACCACCTCAAGCGGTCATAAAAACTTTTTTACGGAATTAAGGGATATTTATAAGAAATTTGGCATTTCCATCACTCATTTCTTATGCGATACTTGCGCATAAAATCAGAGTGATTAAAACCAAGCTAGTTAAAATTTAAAGATGTCTAACTATAAGCAAAAAATAAATGAAATAAAATAAAGAAATAAATGAAACCAAACAATTTGTAGTTACTGTTGACTTTGCTTACATGATGATCATACATCTCACAAATTATTTCAGCGAAAAGACACGTAACCAAATTCTAGTTTATTTTGGCTAGATATCTGGTCTATAGTTAACCTAGATGGTGAAATTATGACTTTTGCTTGCTGGTGTATGCATATCCAAAACATTTTTGATTTTGCACTGTTTAACTAAACATACAGGGATTATGACTTCACTGGGTTTAAGCTGACTTCTTATAGTCTTGTATGACTTCTTATAATCTAGTAGTGAATGTTAACCAAGCAGTAATACTTCAACAAGGAAACTTCTGGATTTTTTGGCATCACGCCTGTAGTATATAACATTTGTCGCAAGAAATTCTCATCTGATTGCTCACTGCAACCTTACACAGCCTGAAAAACCTGTCGAATCTCTGCACAGCGAAACTAAGGAGGCGTGCGGAACTGACACATGTGCTGAATGAACTGAGACGCAAGGGATCCTAAAAGACGTCAAATATTTCAGATGAATGAGATTATTACCCTCCCTTTAACAGTAAATGAACCATACTTAGAATTGGTATGCGCACCGCATTATACCTCAAGAAACAAAATTTAGCAGCATGGTTTTCATATCACATTAGAAAAGACTGGCAGGCTATATGAAATACACAAAGAGAATAAAAAGCATGTACAGTATATAAGACCTGTATGTATACAACATAAATACTATGTGTTGTATGCATTTAAAAATGAGCCCATACATACAACACAATTACTTACTAATTTACTATATACACAGAAAATTAAAAGCATAATAACATTTAAAAAGCTTAATAAACTTTGCCATAAACTTCAAGATGACTTATGACCCATGTGGGTGACACATTGTGGTTAGTGGTGTAGTCCAGGGCATTCAGAGTAGCTATACTCCTTTATTAGATGGCATGGGGTATACCCACTTCTTAATATTGATTAATAATATTAATTTCATAATGATCCTTATGCTGAGGAGTCAAGCAACAAGTGACAATACTAAACCTAATATGCAAGACTAGACTTACATGCCACTGTTTTAACACAAGACATTCAACGTTAGCTGGGCCACTTTAAAAAAAATGGGGGTATAAATGAAGAGTACCTACCTCTCCAGTCTCCAGGCACCACATACAACTGATTATGGTTAGTTTAGTTTCATAAGTTTAGTACACAAGCGTTAAATTCTTCACTAAAAGTCATAAAACCAAAATTGTCTTCTGTGAATAATTTTGCTCCACTTTATTAGTATTCAAACTTTTGTATATATGTATACTATACTATAAAACAATGACGCGTGTGCATTTGTATATCAGCAATGCATTAACATCTGTAAACCCACGTGTGTGAGTGTGTGTAATACAGTCATCACTCAGGCTGCTCCGAAAAAATGCCAAAAATGAGAATGATCTAAAAACTCCAGCGCGAGCGCGGTGACTGCGTGAAACAAAGGAGCGCAATAAGAGTTTGGCACTTACCTTAAAAGCAAACCTCTGCTCTGCTGTGTGTGCAACAACACGAGATTTAAGGGACTATCTCATGAGTCCATTTACAAATTCAAACAACGCCGATGTTTTTGACGAAATATTTCTCCAGATTTGACAGTAAAGTTGGAATGTGAAGTATGACTTCGGTATGAAACACGGAGAACTCGAGCGGAGCGCTCGAGGAGGAGTCATGAGGAGAAGGAGGTCAACTCTCCACCCCCACTCAAACTTTACGAGCAAATCTCAGGCGTGGGTATCAGATGAGATGCGCTCATTGGTTGCGATTGCGTGTCTCAAAACCCAGGGCATCATGTACAAGCAAAACAGACGTAAACAAGGAATAAATGTAAAAAAAATAACCGCGCGCTTTTTATTCAGGCAGTTTTCACACAGCCATTCTGTGAGGGGGATTTATGAAGTCATCAATAAACAAACTACTGTGTTTATTTTATAGCATTATGTTATTGATGTTAAACGTTAAACATTTTTTAAATATTTTCTTAAAAAATGTTTTAATTTTAATTTCCAGCCTGACCAGCTAAGTCCAGCTAGACCATCTTAAAAAGTGACCAGCTTGCTACACCAGCAAAACCACCAAGCTGGTAGACCAGCTAAAACCAGCTCACCAGCTAATGCTGGATTTTTCAGTAGGGTGTACATATCTACTTAAAGAGCACCTAGCTATCATCCAATTCATGATTTTACACTTTGGTGTGTAAGTGTGTATTAGCACATGTTAACAATATTCAAAAGGTACAAACCCCAACCCTGCTGAAAAAAACAGCATCAAACCAACATGGACCAACATGGGAATTATGCTGGTCTATGCTGGTTAAGCTGGTGGTCACCAGCATACCAGCACCAAAACACAACTTATGCTAGCATGACCAGCATGGTATGCTGGTGCTAATGCTGGTTTGATGCTGGTTAAGCTGGTGCTAATGCTGGTGCTCATGCTGGTTTGATGCTGGTTTAGCTGGTGTTCACTAGCAAACCAGCACCAAAACACAACATATGCTGGTCTTGCTGTTTTTTTCAGCAGGGAAAGTAAACAATGCACGAGTTATCGTCTCCAACGTAAATCTCTTTTCTTGGACAACAACAAACACACGGATTGTAGGCAACAGTTTACTTCCTGGGATTGGTGAACATCAAGTAGACAAGACCGACATTATCATAATTCATCCCGCTTCGGACTCACAGCCTGTAAGTTAAAGCAACACTATGAAGTTTTTTTACCTTTAAATAATGTCTCTAAAATTATTTCAGTGATAGAACAACTTTTAACTGGACTAATTGTACTGTTGCTTCAACCTGAGCAGCCTCCTAGCTGCTACAAGCACACTCTGAAAGTGGTGGTGGAGGGTAGAGCACACAGCCCCGCTCCTCCCCCTGCCTGCAGAAGAGTGTCTGATACCAGGCACTGTTGCGCTTTTCAACCACATGGGGGAGCTGTAAGTCATTTTTACATGGAAACGTCTCGGTTACGGATGTAACCCTCGTTCCCTGAAGGAGGGAACGGAGACGTCACGTCGTGACCGACGAATTGGGAACTCGCTTAGAGAGACCAATCTGCTTCGAATACTACTAAAACGCCAATGAACTTGGCATTGAGATATTTGCATAATGCTGGCGCCGCCCCGCCAGGTGCGTATATAAGCAGCAGGTGCAAATGAGGAAATTAGCTTCTTTTTCGCTGAGAAAGCCGGAAAGTGTGACCGGCCGTAACAGCAGGTGGCAGCACCTGTGGCGACGGGACGTGACGTCTCCGTTCCCTCCTTCAGGGAACGAGGGTTACATCCGTAACCGAGACGTTCCCTTTCAGTCGGTCACTACGACGTCACGTCGTGACCGACGAATTGGGAATCCCTATCAAAACGCCACTAGGGGCTGACCTCTTCCAGTGTCTGCGTAAAGCCCTCCGGTTCCACTTAAGGATAAGGAGAATTAGGTTTTAAGGCAGAAGGCCGGGCACTAGATGTTCCTTTAACCCCACAGAAGTGCCAGCGACTGGGAAGCGCCCTACCTGAGCGGGATAGGAACGCTGCGGAAGCCACCACCCGTCTTAAGGGTTAATGGTGGGCGAAAGTCAACCGTAGTTGAGGTAAAAATGACAGCCGTGGCTGTGTAAGCAAAGCAGTGCTCTGCTAAGGGAAACGTGGGCTAGTAGGATTAACCCCACGGAAAATACTCACAAAGGAACCCGGTGGGACACAATGTGGAGCCCGAGCCAACACGTAGGTTCGCGAGGATGCAGCTAGTGAAGGCTGACAGCCAATGCTCCGCAACAAAGGCTGCCAAGGCAGCGGAGGAAGAACAATTCAAACCATTACGCATTTTTGTTCTGAAGGCCTTCCATACTGATACAGTTATGAAGCATCAGATGGAGGCTGCAAGCCGACCTGTGAGACTGTTCTCCGTGCTCCCCCTGGTGAGGAAAGAACACGAGAGGATACAGGCTCAATACGAACACTGTAAAATCTAATGAACGTATTAGGTGTCGCCCAACCAGCAGCTCTACAGATGTCTGTTAGCGAGGAACCACGAGCTAGAGCCCAAGATGAGGCAACGCTCCGTGTGGAGTGCGCTCTCAAATTAAAGGGGCAAGGAATACCCTGAAGATTATAAGCCAGGGCGATAGTATCAACTATCCAATGAGACATCCTCTGCTTAGTGACAGCTTTCCCTTTCTGCTGGCCACCATAACAAACAAAGAGCTGGTCTGAGGTCCTGAGGCTTTGCGTGCGATCCACGTAGAGTCGCAGTGCGCGTACGGGGCACAACAAAGCCATGGTTGGGTCTGCGTCCTCCGGAGGCAGCGCTTGCAAGCTCACCACTTGATCTCTGAAAGGAGTAGTGGGAACTTTGGGCACGTAACCTGGTCTGGGCCTCAATGTTACACTTGAGGCAGCAGGACCAAACTGAAGGCACGAGTCGTCAACAGAGAATGCATGTAAATCCCCTACTCTCTTCACTGAGGCCAATGCTAGCAGGGTCAGAGCTTTCATTGATAAAAGCTTCAGACTCACAGACTGCAAAGGCTCGAACGGGGGGGCCTGCAGGGCTTTCAGCACCATGGACAGGTCCCAGGGAGGAATAGAAGGAGGGCGCGAGGGGTTTAGCCTACGAGCGCCTCTTAGAAATCTAACAACCAAATCATGCTGGCCAACTGTTCTGCCGTTAATAAGTGAGTGATGAGCAGAAATAGCAGCGAAATCAACTTTAATGGTGGAGGGTGACAGCCTACCGTCTAACCTATGTTGAAGATATAAAAGCACGGTGTTAATAGGGCATTCTCTGGGGTCCTCGCGTTGCGAAGAGCACCAGGTGACGAAAAGGTTCCATTTAAACGCGTAAGCCCGTCTCGTAGACGGAGCTCGTGCCGCGTTGATTGTGTTAGATACCGCTTGCGGTAAATCACTTAAACCTTGCGCGCGCTCAACGACCACACATGGAGATCCCACAGGTCGGGGCGCGGGTGCCATAATGTGCCCCCTCCTTGAGAAAGAAGGTCCTTCCTCAGGGGAATCCGCCAGGGAGGGGCTGTCGCGAGGAGCATTAACTCTGGAAACCAATTCTTGCTCGTCCAATATGGGGCGATCAGTAAAAGGTTCTCCTCGTCCTGCCTGACCTTGCACAGTGTCTGTGCCATTAAGCTCACTGGGGGGAATGCGTATTTGCGCATCCCCCGAGGCCAGCTGTGTGCCAATGCGTCCACGCCGAGGCTGCCCTCGGTTAGTGAATAAAATAGGCGACAGTGGGTATCGTCCGGCGACGCAAACAGATCTATCTGCGCACGACCGAACTTCTTCCAAATTAGCTGGACCGTCTGGGGGTGGAGTCGCCATTCGCCGGGGCGCGCCGCTCGAGAAAGCGCGTCCGCTGCTGTATTGAGCGAGCCCGGAATGTGAATGGCACGAAGGGACCTCAGATGCTTCTGACTCCAAAGGAGGAGATGACGAGCGAGATGCGACAGGTGACGGGAGCGCAAACCGCCTTGACGGTTGATATACGCAACGGTCGCAGTGTTGTCGGTGCGTACTAGTACATCCTTCCCTCGCAGCTCCGTAGCGAAGCGTACGAGTCCCAGATATACTGCCCACAACTCTCGGCAATTGATATGCCAGTGCAACTGGGGTGCTGTCCACACCCCTGAAGCTGTAAGCTCGTCGTACGTGGCACCCCAGCCCGTGTCGGACGCATCTGTGTGTACAACAGCATGCTGAGCGATCTGTCTCATGGACACACCGGACCTGAGAAACGCGGGGTCCGACCACGGGGGGAATGTTAGGCGACACGCAGGTGTAATGGTTACACGATGGATGCCGGCGCGCCACGCTCTCCTCGGGACTCGATCGTGAAGCCAACGCTGAAGCGGTCTCATATGGAGCAGTCCGAGCGGTGTCACGGCCGCTGCTGCAGCCATATGCCCCAGGAGCTTCTGAAATTGTTTCAGCGGGACCGCATTCTTCCCTCGGAATGAACCGAGGCAAGTCAGAATTGACTGGACGCGCTCTTCTGTCAAACGCGCCGATAAATCGATCGAGTCCAGTTCCATCCCGAGAAAAGAGATCCTCTGCGTGGGGCAGAGTTTGCTCTTTTCCCAGTTGACCCGAAGACCCAAACGGGCGAGATGCCGAAGCGTTAAATCTCTGTGCTCGCACAGCGTCCGTCGAGAATGCGCTATTATAAGCCAATCGTCGAGGTAAGCCAATATGCAAACGCCGCTCTCTCTGAGGGGTTTTAACGCCGCCTCCACTACTTTCGTGAACACACGGGGAGAGAGGGATAGCCCGAACGGTAAAACTTTGTACTGGTATGCCCGTCCCTCGAACGCAAACCGGAGAAACGGTCTGTGACGAGGGATTATGGACACATGAAAGTACGCGTCTTTCAGGTCTATTGCCGCAAACCAATCTTGGGGGCGAATTGAATTGAATATTTGCTTCGGTGTTATCATCCTGAAGGACCTCTTCTGCAGAGATTTGTTCAGAACGCGCAAATCCAAGATCGGTCGCAACCCACCGCCTTTTTTGGGTACTATAAAATATGGGCTGTAGAAGCCCGATCTCATCTCGGTTGGAGGGACCGGCTCGATCGCGTCCTTCGCCAACAGGACTTCGACCTCTGCACGCAGTACGTGTGCATCGGACGCTTTCACCGTGGTGAAACGAATGCCCGAGAATTTGGGTGTGTGCCGGATGAATTGAATTTCGTAACCGAGGCGAACAGTGCGTAAAACCCAACGAGACGGGCTGGGAAGCTGAAGCCACGCCCCCAGGGACCGTACGAGGGGAATTAACGGCACTGTCGGGGTACCCGCGGTGGGGCGGCTGAGCGGGACAGGTGGTACTGCCGGTACGTCTGCTGAGACAGCATAAGTATCTACAGTATGTGTGTGTGTGACACTGACCTGAGCCCACTGAGGGTGACGGTCGTCTGGTCTCCTCAGCGGAGAGCACAGACTCCGAGGAGGGTGCTGGTGGTCCCGTCTCCTCAGCGGAGAGCTGGAACTCCTCAGAACACCCGCTGGCGATAGAGGAGAGGGAGGAAGAGCATGTGAATGCCCGCTCACATCTCTCTCGATCCTCTGAAGACCTGGAGAAGGAATAGGAATGCACTCTTTTTGTGGTTTTGTGGGTGCCGGCTGAAAAGCCGGCGGAACAGAAACAAAAGGAAACCAAAGATTCTCCACCCGGCCCTCTACCGGTGGAGGGAGCGATGCCATCACCGTCTCCCGTAGAGTGATCCCATCCCAATCCAGGTCGCCCGTCTCAGGGCCGCTTCGTCTTCCGTTTACCACGGGAAGCGGGTGGGGCGGGCGGGGCGGGCTGTCGACGGCTGTTCCCCCTCCGTGGCCTGGAAGATGTTCTAGTGGGGGGGGCGGAGGCAGCCGCCGCAGGGCGCCCTCGGCGAGGAGCAGACGGGCCCGCCGGCGCTGGGGGGGAGATGCAGGTCGCTTGCGCCGGGGCATGATCTGTGCGATCGCCTCTGTCTGCTTCTGGGCGGCGGAGAACTGCTGGGCAAAAGACTCCACCGACTCACCGAAGAGGCCAGCCTGTGACACTGGAGCGTCCAAGAACTTGTTCTTGTCCGCTTCCGACATGTCAGCCAGACATAGCCATAAGTGGCGTTCCTGGACCACCATCGTGGACATGGCACGACCAATCGCCTGCGCTGTCACCTTCGTAGCGCGAAGAGCCAGGTCAGTGGCAGCCC
The DNA here is from genome assembly GCF_030506205.2 of Paramisgurnus dabryanus. Classification (NCBI taxonomy): domain Eukaryota; kingdom Metazoa; phylum Chordata; class Actinopteri; order Cypriniformes; family Cobitidae; genus Paramisgurnus; species Paramisgurnus dabryanus. The sequence goes on from NC_133357.1 coordinate 25,223,076, forward strand.
GGAGCTCCGAAAGGACAGGCGAGTCGTGTCCTCCCTCGTGCAGATCCCTCAAGGCTTTGGCTTGGTGAACCTGCAGCAACGCCATTGCGTGCAGGGCTGAGGCCGCCTCTCCACATGCCTGGTGGGCAGCGCCCGTTAAACCGGAGGACTGTCTGCAGGCACGAGAGGGGAGGGTTGGGCGGTCCTTCCAAGAGGGAGCGTGTGCCGGACACAGCTGCATCGCGACAGCACGCTCCACGGGAGGGATCCCCGTATAACCCTTAGCGGCTCCGCTGGTGAGGGAGGTGAGGGGGGAGGGCTGAAACGGCCGTAATCTCGTGGAAAACGGCGACTTCCAGGTTCTAGTCAGCTCCTCGTGCACCTCGGGGAAGAAAGGCACCGGTGGAGAGGGTTGTGAAACCCGGGCAGCTCCAAAGAACCAATCATCCAGGCGGGACGGCTCGGGCTGAGGGGGGGGAACCCACTCTAACCCTACGGTCTCCGCCGCTCGAGCGAGCACGGCCACCATCTCTGGATCGAACTCCGGCGTCCCAACCCGACCAGAGGGAGGAAGGGCGTCGGGGTCCACGTCAGGGGGAGGAGGCCCACCCTCGGATGCTGCGGCGTCGGTGGACCCGGAGGGCGGCACGATGGATTCTAGAGACATCGTAGAACACGACGCTGAAGTCTCCATCGGCACATCAACCGGCTGTGGATGAGGAGGCTGAGAGCCTGAGGACGAATCCCCCGCTCGGCTCAGCACAGTGATGCGCAGGTCGTCTTTTGAGAGCTTCACAGCCGCACCGTGGCGGCGTTCAGCACTCGCATGACGAGGGTTGCGTTTTTCCCGGAGGAAAGACAACCGTCTGCGCAAATCCACAAGGGACATGTTCTCGCAGTGAGAACACTTACCCCCAGCGAACGCTGCCTCTGCGTGCTCGATGCCCAAACACGAAAGACAACGCTCGTGACCGTCCTTCGGACCCATGTATTTGCCGCACCCAAGATCGCACGGACGAAAAGCCATCCTGAAAAGGACGCTGATGTCCGGATATACGAGAGAGTGGCTGCCTTTAACAAGGCACAAAGCTCTCTCGTATCACTCTTTTAGGGAAATTCACTCAGATGCTTAGTTGATGAGCGCACAGGAAGGCAACGCACACACTAAACTCAAAACAAAATAAAGATGTAGAGTCGTGGAATTAAGCGAAGCGTCCGCTGTGGTACTGCTAGTCCAACCAACTTCAGCAATCGAATCCCACCAGAGTAGAGTAGCTTCTCAGTAGCAGATACTGCCGGCTTTCGAAGCGATAAAAAGCTAATTTCCTCATTTGCACCTGCTGCTTATATACGCACCTGGCGGGGCGGCGCCAGCATTATGCAAATATCTCAATGCCAAGTTCATTGGCGTTTTAGTAGTATTCGAAGCAGATTGGTCTCTCTAAGCGAGTTCCCAATTCGTCGGTCACGACGTGACGTCGTAGTGACCGACTGAAAGGGAACTACATAGTGTTGCTTTAACTCTTGTCAGCATTGCGACTGAATCTTTTAAACATGGTAAGGAGCGCCACATTTTCGGCTGATGTCAAATATTCAGGCCAATCACAATGTACAGATTAGTTGGCCAATCATGGACACAGCGCTTTTTAGATCGATGAGCTTTGTACAGAATTAGTGCGTTTCAGGAAGACAGTATATCTGAAGCTACACAAATGTACGGTATGTGGACAATAATGTGTTTTTTAACCATAAACCACGCGAACACATTGTATTATACCAAATACACAAAATAACAGTTTTTAGAAATGAAATAGGTGCACTTTAAAATAACATTTAGTTAAAACAAAAAAAATCTACATTAACGGTACCAAATTTAATGAAAATTTTTGCACAAGAGGAATTTGAAGAGTTTATTTACAGTTTGAGAAGTTTTAACAAACATTTTCCTTCATTTATTTTCATTTCATTTATTACATCAGAAGTTTTTTACACTTAACGTTATGGATTTTGGTGAATCAGATCACAAGTGGAAGGCACTAAATACACGTAAACGGGGTGTAAAAAGTTTTGAGCTCATCCACTTTTGACCAGAGAGGTAGTCGTAAAAGCTTTCGACTGGATTACTTTGTGGTGTAGATGCTCATGCCGTCGAATGTGTTCGACTATGATATAATAGTAGTACGCAGTGGCGTAGCGTCTGGGCATTGAGGGTATGCACGTGCAAATGGGCCCAGGCCAATAGGGGGCCAGGCCCTGGGTCCGTCCCAGCTTTTAATACAATTTTTTTTTTATTTGTGGCCGCAATAAATATATTTTTGTATGCACATCATGTGTAGTAATTTCTTATTTCTCCGTAATGTCTAATATCTCCGTCATTTCTTGTTTGCGTTTATTTAATTTTTTTGCACGCCATGGCTGCTGTAGACTACTACGCCATAATTTTGTACATGACCCATCGCCGCGCCAAAAAAAAAAAGAAAACAAAGTGTGAGAGGTTACTATAGCGGCTATCTACATGAACATTAAGGATGGACAAATATAAACCTAAAAGTGGGGCCTTAAAGAGAAAAGAGAAGGCGGAGAAGTTTTTCTTTATTTAATTCTACCCTTTAAAGTAAAAAAGTAAAGTAAAAATATTTGACTACCTTATAAAAAGTATATGTTGTTAACAGACATGCGCGCCACAGTCAACAGTGCCAACGGGCAAGGTTGGGGGGGGGCTTTGGCTTAAAGGGGCCCATACATTTTTTTTGCATATGGGCCCGGGACTGACTTGCTACGCCACTGGTAGTACGCATCAACTTAATCCCTTAATTTCTCCCGCTCGTGTTTTAACGACTCGTCCATATACCAAGCAGTGGTCTCCAACATGGTGCCCGTGGGTCTGTGAGTTGCCTGCCAAAGCACATTCTATTAATAACCTTAAATTTCATATTTATTACATATTTTTAATATGAGCTTGGATTCTTTATTGTTTGTTTATACTTTAAACAATGATAAACAAATAAAATAAAATATCTGCTAGCCCTTGCTCACATAAATGTTGGAGACGCCTGCGTTAAAGTAATCAGGACAGAATCAGTCAAAAGTGGGCAAAAGTGACGAATTAAAACACCAGGTATGAACAAACCACTCTTGTCCACTTGTGTGATCCAAACAACCAAAACACATCTTAATACCAGGGTCTGGGGTAAATTAACTGTTTACACTCTTCCAAAAATAAACCATGGTTTTACAGTTAACCCCCCCCCCAAAAAAAAACATGGTTACTGTAGTAAAACCATTGTTTTGCTAATAGTAATTGATACATCAAAAAACATAGTTACTACACAACAAAAAAAAAAAACAATGGTACAGTAAGGCAGTGACGCAAAGAATTGTGGGTCATGTATTCCAATAAAGAATTGATGTGTCTTCCACATACCAGTAAAAGGTTACAATCTAAGGGTGTACTAGTGATCTACTTTTATTTTTAAATGAGACCAAATATATGGCCTACAACTGTATGGCTTCAGGAGCATGCAACCTGTTACTAGCTATGCAACACAGTCGCTGAACATCATCATCACCACCAAACTTTGGAGATCTCTTTCAATCTTTATAAAGTGCCACACGGATGATGTATTTTTGTAGGCCAACTCAGAGGTTACCAGGACAGGCAGCTCTCTATTTCCCATGTTTCAGGCACCGGACCCATGAAAATGTTGTCTACACACACTTTATATATATTATTATATATTCAGTGTTTTATTCTTTTTCTATATTTAAATATTATAAAATATTTATTGAATAAACATAATGAACGATTGTTAACAAATAAACGTGACAAATGAACATTCAGATAATGGACTTTATCGTTTTACTATACAGCATAATGCATAAAGCCACACAAATATTATTTTATCTCACTGATGTTAATAAGGTTAATGTTTGTCTGCAATATTTGCCGCATCATGGTATTTACATCACTGCTTGATTGCATGGACTCATGTCATATGCTATACAGGGAATGTGCGAATGAGTAAACAATTTCAGACACAGCAACTGTCTCCAAACAAGTTTCCCAATGCCCCCCACTCCCACCTCATCCAACACTGGTCAAACATTGGTTGTGTCCGAAATTGCTCCTTATATCTCATATCGCATATATAATGCTGTGGTTCTCAAACTTTTTTGGCATGCAGCCCCTTTTGTGTGTGGTGCATCGCTCTGTTGCCCCCCTAAGACAATTTTTGACATAAAACTTGACATTTGAATGTAACAAAACATTTTAAATTGTACAACATATTGCTGTTGGTTAGTAGCCTTATTTTTCTGAGGTTTAATTACTGTACACAGAAATGATGAAAAATTTATTTTATAAAATATAAAACTGGGGCCCCCCTGGCATCATCTTGCAGGCCCCAGTTTGAGAACCACTGCTATAATGTACCGCAGTAAGGGTTGCCAAATTCTTTGATCATGATGTTTGTCAGGCAATCATGCAGTTTTTTTAGGTGAATATGGAGATAACCCCACGGTAATCAAAACTAGAACTACACTAATAGTTATACAATGATTAATAAAAGAGAGAAAGTCTTTAAAGCTCTGTTGAAACAGCGCCACCCTAAGGACAGTTTTGGCTTATGCAGTATTCGATTTAGGTGTTGTTTCTGGTTATCATTCATTGCATGTGTTTTTAAGCTCATAATATGATATTAAAGACATTAAAGAATATTAAAGTTATTTAATTTGAAAGGTCAATGAGGCTAACAGCTAAACCTGTAACATTAAATTTTTTAAGGGTGTCTGGTCATCTTTTAACCTAATTAATATGCATTCTTATAAACAAAATAAAGACATCAACATTTGATTTTCTGATGTCTGGTACATAAAAGTATCAATGAACAAATCACTTAAGATTATACCCTGATAGACTGGCCCTCTATCCAGGGTGTACTCTGCCTGTGTCTGAGATGCTCGGACAGGCTTCAGGCCCCTGCAGAGGACCGGCAGGTTTGGAGAATGGATAGAAATCACTTAAAAACATGGCAAGCACAGAAATATATATATATATATATATATATATATATATATATATATATATATATATATATAAAACAATGAAAATGCCCAAACATCTGAGCTATTATCTAATATTTGCATAAAACTAGCCTATTTGCATGTTACATGTTTAAAAAAATGCTATAAAAACTTTAAATTTATCATTTTTTAATTAATCCTGAATAAAAACATCACATGAAATGCACAAACTTCTGTATCAACTTCATTGGAGTCCCAGTCTCATTCAGGCACACTGAAAGTCATGAAAATGTCCCAATGTCTGCAAATAATGGTGGTGGCTTTTCATCATCTTGTATCCCAATGATGAGGTTATTGTGCATTGATAGGACTTTGTGCTTTGTTTTCATTCGCACGCCAGTTTGCTATCAAAGCTGGAGAGGGCGATAGCAAAGGCCTGTACCGCACACATGGGGTACTTATAGTCCAGAGTAAAAACATCATCAGCTAGTCTTCCAAACTGCATCACAATGTAACTATCTGCAAATCAGAATATTTTACTTTATAATCATAAAGAAACTTAGGAAGACTATAGGAAAAACTTCATTTATTGTCAACATTTTGTAAAAATACAATGGCTGAGAAGTGCAAAAAATAAAATCTAAAAATAAAATCTAAAATCAAAACAATAAATTAAAAACACAAAGGCAAATCTAAAAACAAAATGGCCAGTCAAAAAAACCATAACAAATCAAGTGGCAAAATAACAAATCAGAAAACACAATGACAAACCGGAAAAGAATGCAAAGGTTACTGCTGACTGGACAACACCTCTGTCAATCAAGATACACCGAAAGTACAGCTGGTAGCACAGTGTGTAAATATGTGTAAATACATGTATTGCCCTTACTGTGGGTTCAAATTTAGCCATTATTCTACAGTTCATATTTGGGATTGGGACATTCAAATTCCCACACACACCCACGCATAGAATTGTGGGACAAGATGATGAAGATATCTCAGGAGTCAGGAAATAAACCAAACATTGGATTCGAAGGTGCCTTGATGCCTTCCAGCATTTTTGAGCTTCCGGACGCACCCAAAGTCTAACCCAACCTCTGGTTGCAGGTATTATTATAGGCTAGCTAGCGATAGTTTAGCTATGTACTGTATTTTTTAATTACAAAAAATAGAATAAGTAAAGCTTTAGTGAAGCAAGTAGTGTGTGAGATTTTCAGCATCTAGTTGTCCAATCACCAGTAACAATTCCATTAACACATTTTTTTAGGGATTGATTTTGGATTTATTGTTTTGTTTTGCACTTATCGGCCACGGTATAAAAATGAGCAGGATATTTATGAAATACCATTTTATTTTATTAAAATGCTGTAACCTTTATTACAAGTAAAACTGACCGCATTGTCAATATAACCTGTATGACTTACTGTCTTTGGTGTGGACGATCTGAAAGTTTTTGACAGAGGCCTGCGTGACCCGACCAGAGAAGTTGAGCACATATGAGGCGGTGTCATCATTCCAAACAGGAGTTTTGTTGTGAAGTTCAATCAGGTTGTCCATCTGTCTATTGTGGTAGCATGCAAGCAGATTGTCATTTTCCTAAAAGTAAAATAATAGTGCATGGATGAGTTTTAATTAGGGCTGGGCATAGATTAATCTAGATTAATCTCATACAATATACATAATATGTAAATATGGGTTGTTTTAACCCATTGTTGGGTCAAATATAAACACTTTCTGGGTTAATTTAGCCAAAAAAAATTTTGACCCAAACCTTGGTTAAAAAACCCCAGCATTTTTGTGTATAGTAAGTGTATAGTAAAATCGCTGGATTACATTTATTTGCTACATGTAATGCATTTGTAATTTAAAGCGTAACTAAACTCCTGGTCAGAGCGTGACTCCACCCACTGGCAATATTTGAAAAATGCAAGAAAAGTGGGCAGATCCCAACGGTGATATAGGGGACGAACTAAGTGTGTGGTGAGATCGTAACAAAGGGCGTGGTGAGCTTGAACCTGCTTACGTCACGAGGCATTTTTTGGACCCAACATCCAATAGGAAAATTCAACTGCAGTAACCACCTTCCAACCTGAAGAGGGCAGCACTCAGACGTTTTTACACCAGTATTGAAACACTTTATATCCAAATGTCAAAAAACTTCCTACATTCAATGAACAGCACTAATAAAACCCCATTCTTACAGATCATTAACTAAAAAAAGTTGGTTTAGGGTTCAGTTACGCTTTAAGCATGCAACAGCTCACCATATCGTTACTTGTTCCTAAAAGAAGGTAGAAGTTTTGTCATAAGAGGATCTTTAACTGTTTCAGTATAATGTTGACCTGTTTTATTGAAGTGTTTGATAAATCTGAAATTTCCATTAAGCACAACTTTTACTCCTTGTTAATTTACAATGATGGTGTCTCTGTGGAGATATTTTTTTTTTTCAAATAATGTCTTTCATGGATAAGTCAATCACAGAATGTTTTGTATCCATTTCAGTTAGAATGCAGTTTATGTAGACATTGATTCAGGTTGCGAAGTTTTGAGATACAGGGCTCAACATTAAAAAAAATTGTGCTAGCCCATGGTTCAGATTTTTACTTGCCTTGCCAAAATTTTTCCTGGTCCTACCACAAAAAATAGGAATTGGTGTAACTTGAAGTTACTAATTGAAGTGTTTTTTTTTTTTGCTAGTTCATGTATTGTGACTTATTAACTCTTTCCCCGCCATTGACGAGTTATCTTGTCAATTAAGAGAAAATGCTTCCCTGCCAATGATGAGAATTTCCGGCTTTCTGCAATACCACCATTATTTACCAGGATGCACTTCCACAACTTATACCACTCTGTGTATGTTTGCAAAAGTCCTTCGCAAAAATTGAATTATCTCGGCTTTTTGCCCAAAATTTTGTGTTTTTGAAGAAACCTACCCATATTTGAAAGGTAATGAAAAGAGAATTAATGAAGGTAGGATGAAATGTTTTTTTATAAATTTTTTTGAAAGCAGAGGGTCTGTTTTTTCATTTGTTATATTGTATGTTTATATATTTAAAGAAAAATATTTTCTGGAAAGCATTAAACTTTAATTTGAAAATCATGAAAAATGCTGGCTCTGGTTGGCAACTTTTTTTAAAACGGTGGAGGGGAAAGAGTTAACACAGTTAAAAAGTTGTAATCCATGCTAAAAAAATGCAAAGTGTCAAAATAGTAGTTGAGCATGAGAGTATTTCTGGGCCAAACTCACGCCTCCTCTTTTCTGCAAGTTTCAGAAAGTTTTTTTTTTTTTAACATGGGTACCGGTTAAGTATCAGTGACCCTATATTGCTTTTAGGGGCACTTTCCCCAGAAAGGCACGCCCACATGTCAATCAGAGTGAGAGCAAGGATGCTCATTAGCATTGTTCCGTCGATTAGAAATCACAGGCATCACTGCACGCGACAAATTCGTTTTCTATCAAGAATCTACAATGGCACGAAAGAAGAAGTGTGTTTTTAAATGTAAGGAGAAGAAAGCCTTGTTCAGCTTTCCAAGTAAGACAGCCTTATGGAAACAATGAATATAGTTTGTTTATTCAGGGTAGCAGCAGAGTTTTGCTTGTTTGTTTAATGCTGGATTTCGTTGAAATGGGGCGGTCCCAACTGGGTCATAAGTCGCAGGCGGTAAGTAAAACTGCATCAAATGTCTGTGTTTTGTTGGCAATTGATGCGCAAGTAAGGAATTGATGACGGGACGGATGCGTAAGTACGGAATTGATGACGGGCTGATTTATGACGGGCCGTTGAAAAAAAGTGTCGAAAAAAATCCCTTTTACATGTGAAATTTCCTTGTGTTGTTATATGCCACAGCTCAAATAAAAGTAATAAGTTAGCAACTGATCTCACCGTTTCTGGACGTATTGGCACACGTTCGTTGTCTTCATCCATACCTGGTATAATCACAGTCATTTTTCTGGGCCCTTTAAACCCCAAGACATTTGTTTCCTACAAAAAGAAACACCAGCATTAGACTTGCAAAACTCCGGGAAAACGAATGTGGAATTGATTAAAGTGAGCACTCACATAAATAATAGCAGCTAGCTCTTGCCGAGCATTGGACATGTCCCTGAGGGCGCGTTCAGGGTTGAGACCGTTGTCAAACACTGTGAACTTGGTACCCATGAGATTCGACCTAAATAATGAAAGTATAGTTTCACATCAAGCAGACATAAACATACTTTTTACATTTAAACAGACAAACATTACCTTAACTTTCCAATAAAATTATTACCACCCCTCGACAGGTCAGTGGCATCTATGGAGATCAGATAATTTGACGTTGCACACTTCTTTCTTTTTCGACCAGCCAATAGAAAGACCTGTAGGACAGGTGTGAAAGGCCAAGGGGCATCAAAAACGGCTTTATTATTGAAATCATGATACAAATCAAGATTAGGAATATGCTCCAAAATATTACTTCACTACACTCCTGTTCACTACACTCTCAGAAGAAAGGTACAAACATTTTACCTTTTGTCACTGGGGTGGTAGGGGAGGGCAGGGATAAAGTACCACTTTTCAGAAAAACATAATTGTAAAAGATAATGTTTTAGACAGACTTTAGACATTTTTGCTGTAACGCAATACCAGGTGGAATTTTGATCAAATGTGAACGACTTCAGTATAATTTTACTTTGAATATAAGTAGCGCATTGTTACTTTTGACCCTGTCAGCTGAGACAAAAGCAACACACAGGTGGGTCAAAAGTAACACAAGAAAAAAGATAGATGTTTGTGTTACACTTGTTTTTAGTAAATATTAAGCTTGTCAAAAGATTAATTGCATTTTAATCACATTCAAAATAAAAGTTTTTTTGATATATGTGTGCACTGTGTGTAATTATTTTGAATAAAAAAATACATATGTATGTATTTAGAAACAATAACATATATTTATTTATTAGAATTTTTATATGTATAATCTTTAAAAATTATAAATACATTTTTTTCTTAAATTTATACATTAATGTGTGTAGTATATATATATATCAAACTGTAAAAAAAACGCGATCTCTGTAGACAGCCCAGGCTCTACAAACTTCAATATAAACACAGTGGCCAAACCTGCACCACAAAACAAAACAAAGTGTTCCAGCCAATAAACGCCAAGCAGGATTTGGGGGTTGGGTTTGGGCGTGTTCGTGAAAGCACGGAAGGGAGGGGGAGGAGTTAACTACGCTCAGTTTGTTTGAAAACACATTTCAAAAATCAACAAACCAATTCGCTTAGAAAGCCTTTAATATGTAACTGCAAACATAGTTCGTTGTTTATCTTTGCAAAAAATAATTAAATTACATTTCAATTTTACATTTCAGTTTCATCAAATGTTTCAAAAGCAACCTGACAGTACAAACTTGATTTGTTGAGAATTATTATTTTTTCAACAATACGAACACTGAAAAATAAATGAAACCAAATTAGAATAATATTACAGTATTAGCAGCTGGTCAAAAGTAACAGGTGTTACTTTCGTACCGACATGAACTCCTGAAATTTAAAGGAACAGTATGTAGGATTGTGGCCAAAACTGGTATTGCAATCACAAAACTTGTGGCTAAAACTGGTACTGCAATCACACAGCTGGTGGCCAATATGCTAAACGACAACATAAACATCAGTTGAGGGCTGCAACTCCACTTTTTAAATGACAATATCCTGGCCGGACCGCTTTTGTGAGTGATGTAAGTATTTGAAATGAAAATGATTTTTTAATGTCTAGTGACATTTCAGGGCCATTTAATGATTAATTGATATAAATTTCTTACATACTGTTCCTTTAAACCCGATTAATTTTTATTTTGAAAAACTTCAGGATGTGTTAGAGAACTAAATAGCCTGTAGATTGATCAGTACTTTAACACATTAAACCAGAAACACAACGCTTTATAAGAAAAAAATGTCAGCTTTAGGAATTTACTTATCATGGTTGAAAACAGCTTTCTGGACCTACACGCGCAAAACCGTGATGAAAAAACGTAATATTTGTCATCTCTGTCAAGGGTTGCATGCTAAAGATGCTGTCATAGTTTGGGATGCAAATGTTATTAGGGCTCGAAGAAAATTACTTTGTAACTATAGTCCCACCTTACTTTCGCCCCAGTTGTCCACTACCGACCAGTATGTACAAAAATTGCTGTACACTGTCAGAAATAAAGGTACAAAACTGTACCTTTTCTGTCACTGGGGCTTTACCCTAAGTTTCTGTTTGGTACCTTTACATGAATAAAAAACAGAATACAATTTTGGGTAGATTACCGTACCTTTAGGACCTACATTGTTAGAAAAAAGTCAAAATATGTACCCTAGCTGTCAGTGGGGCAGCACCCTTTAAGAAGGTAATTGTATGGACCATTAGGAACAGATATGTAAACATTTAGTACCAATATGTACCTTTGAGATACTAATATGTATTTTTGAGATACTAATAAGCTCTCTTTGGTCCCAGTATGTACTTCTGAGGTACTAAATTGAAATCCTTAGGTGCAAAGCTGTACTTTTTGAAAGGGTACAGCCTCAGTGACAGAAAAGGTACAGTTTTGTACCTTTATTTCTGAGAGTGTATCTTAATGTAGATTACACTGTAAAAAAAATCCGTAGAAATTTCAATGTTATTGCAGCTGGGTTGCCGGTAATTTACCGTAGATTTACATTTATGTAATTTACTGGCAAGAATTTGCTCAAAGTTCAATCAATTTTAAATATTAACAAGTCTTTATCTTTACAGAATAAAACTATACAATAACAACCCTATGCAAAGCATTATGGGAACCAGAAATCATCATCAACCTTTTTCTGTTTTTTGCTTCAGATTTTGTTTCCCAGAATGTTTTGCTTGATGCTGTTTTTTTTGTTTTACTCTATAAAGACAAAGACTTGTAAATGTTTAATGTTCATTTAACTTTGAACAAAATGTTGCCAGTTAAAAACATAAATTTAAATCTACGGTAAATTACCGGCAACCCAGCTGCAATTTCTACGGAATTTTTTTACAGTGTATAGAAAGGGGTTCATTTTTTCTAAGGTATGATCTGTATATGTTACTTGAATGACATCCAAACACAGTCAGCTCTATTAGGGGAAATATCTTAGGTTCAGTTTGACACTCACCTTTTTGTCATTGTCCAAATGGAGGTAGTAGGTAGGGTAGAAGCCTCTGTCCATGCCCCGCTTGTCCCGTGTCACTTTGCACTTGACGGTGATACTTTGAGGTGCAGGTTGAAGAACAAACTCCTCAAGGTCATCAAACTCAATCTCTGGAGATGGAGGCCTCTGCTCCAAATGCCCAAAGGCAAAGAGTTGATATTTTGCATTTAGCGCAACATAATTCAAATAATTCACATCATCCTCAGTGATTTCACACGAGTCTTACCTTTTTATTTTTCTTTCCTTTGCCTTTTTTCTTTTTGGTCACTTCTGAATTCTCTTCCTCACTTTCATCAGATTTGGCTGTGAAAATGACAGGCATAAGAAATGCATCTTAAAGGCGGGGTGCATGATGTCTGAAAGCCAATGTTGACATTTGAAAATCACCTAAACAAACACATATGACCCCTGGCATTAATTGTGGTTGTTTCATACAGTATAATGACATTGTGTTCACTCACGCTTTTTCTTGTTATTCTTCTCTTTTTCCTTGTTACTGCTATTCTTATCTTTTTTCTTGTCTTTTTCTTTCTCCCCTCCAGTCTGAAACATGGAGGCAGAGTTGGGCGTCAATTTCTTGTTGCTCTTGCTGGATTTAGTCTCTGGTTCACTCTCTTCACTCCCAGACTTGGAGGCTAAAGCAACAATTTACAAGTTTTAGTTGATTTTACTATTTAGAAATAAAGAAACACAACTGACAATAATTTCAAGCATGCATACTGTTACACTACATAAAGATGAAGTGTTCATTTCTGTAACGCTATCAGCACCATTTAAACAGATTTCCTGGACACTCCCTCGGTGGCCATTGGTCAGACAAACAGATAGTCCCTCCCAAAACTTAGGACATTGTTAGATCCAGTGCTGGGATGCATGGTCAAAATTCCCAAACAAACAGGGCAATGTTTTTCACAGGAGATTTTGGGATAAGAAAATGACACACTTCATCCTTAACTTGGTGTTGGAAGTTTTTACATTACCTGGTGTAACAATTCTGCTATCAAAAAATGATTAATGTGATGATGTAATGTGATATTAACCTTACCTTTCTTTTTTGCAATGAAGTCTGGTTTATCGCCGTTTATCTGAAACATAGAAGCTGACCCCTTTTTAGGCTTCGCAGTTTTTCCTTTGCTGTCTGATTCACTTTTAACCTCTGCGGAGAAAATAATGGAAAATATTTAAAATAAAATAACTCAGGGTGGTGGGGGGTGGAAGTAACTATGAATGAATTGTGGTCGATCTTAGGTTAGTTTATTTGCATGCAGTGTCTATGTTTTGCCACTTACTTTTACTAAAAGACTGATTCAAATGATGTAATAAGAGAAAAAAGATCAAAAAGTTATGCTGAAATGTATTTTTATGTCAAAATGTCATCATTTCTGGGTTACATCTTAATGCTAATGTTGTAGAGGATGAAGTAGACCTCTACTGTCAGAATAAGTACAAAACTATACCTTTTTGGTCGCTGAGGAGGTACCCTTTTTGTAGCATTATGAGTATACAACACATAGAAATTTTGTAGATTTGGAGGTACAATATTATACCATAAGCACCTATTGTGTACCTTTAAGGACCTTTTGTGAACCAGTTAAATGTTACCATGGGTTCACACCAGCTGTGTTTGAGGCGTCAAATTCGCCCCTACCGCGTCTAGTTTGCCGCTTGAACATTTTGAGTTTACTCGCTTCATTTGTGCGTGAAAGCCGTGCGTTAAATTTTAGTCATCAAGACATTCACGTGGAAATTTGCGTCATGGGAGGGGCTTCTGCGACTCCACTCGCTTTCTGTAATCACATCACTAAGAGAGCAGGCTCCTGATTGGTTAACGCGGCGCGTTTTTCCGCCAAAGTTCAAATTTTTCAACCCCCGCGTTTGCTGCTACAACACTTAATTCGCGCCATTCGCCAAACTAGACGCGCAAATGAGCCAGAAACGTGTCTACCGCACCGCACTAAACCCCTAATTCGCAGCCCGGCACCTCCAGATGCACTTCAATGCGTCTTCACATTGACTTAACATTGAAATCACTCACGCTTGACTCCTCTACCGTCGCTGGTCTGAACGCAGCATTACCGTCGGTTCACACCAGCCGCGTTTGAGGCGTCAAAATCGCGTCTACCCCATCTAGTTTGCCGCTTGAACATTTTGAGTTTACTCACTTCATTTGCGCGTGAAAGCAGTGCGTTAAAATCTAGTCATCGAGACATTCACTCGGAAATTTGCATCATGGTAGGGGCTTCTGTGACTCTGCTCGCTTTCTGTAATCATGTCACTAATAGAGCAAGCTCCTGATTGGATAACGTGGCGCATTTTTCCGCCAAAGTTCAAATTTTTCAACTCAAACGTTTGCTGCGGCAACGCTCAATTCGCGCCATCCGCCGAACTAGACGCGCAAATGAGGCGGAAATGTGTCTACCGCGCCCCACTAAACGCCTCATTCACGCCGCGAGACCTCCAGACGCGTGTCAACACTTCTTCACATTGACTTAACATTGAAATCACTCAAGCTTGACGCCTCTATCGTTGCTAGTCTGACCGCAGCATTACCATCGGTTCACACCAGCCGCGTTTGAGGCGTCAAAATCGCATCTACCCTGTCTAGTTTGCCGCTTGAACATTTTCAGTTTACTCGTTTCATTTGCGCGTGAAAGCAGTGTGTTAAATTCTAGTCATCAAGACATTCACGCGGAAATTTGAGTCATGGAAGGGGCTTCTGCGACTCCGCTTGCTTTCTGTAATCACGTCACTAATAGAGCAAGCCTCTGATTGGTTAACGCAGTGCGTTTTTCCTCCAAAGTTCACATTTTTCAAACGTGTTTGCTGTGGCAACGGTCAATTTGCGACTTTCGCGTGAACTAGACGCGCAAATGAGGCGGAAATGTCTACGCGCCGGATTCGCGCCATGAGACCTTCAGATGCGCATCAACGCGTCTTCACATTGACTTAACATTGAAATCACTTGTGCTTGACGCTTCTACCGCGGCTGGTCTGAACGCAGCATTGGGGGTACAAAACATAATGGGGCGGTTTCCCAGACAGGGATTAGACTAGTCCTAGACAAAAATAAATGTAAGAGCTGTCCAAACTGAAAACAACTTGCACTGACATATCTTAAAATACATCAGTGCCCTTTGTTTTGCCTCAAAATGCACACAAGTAATTTTTTTAGTAAGGCATGTCTGTTAAAACTAGTTATATTTCACAATTAAACCAAGGCCTAGTCCTGGCTTAAACTAATCCCTGTCCAGAAAAACACCCCAATAGGTACACAAAAGGTCCTTAAGGTTAAAGAATACATATAGCTGAGATGTTTGTACCCAAAGATGCTACTTCAGCACATTTAGCACCTTTAAAGTGGATAAAAAAATCAAATGCTGGATTTCGTGGTAAAAACCCCCATGTGAAAGTTGTGTGAGTTTAGTAAATTTCCCTCTGTTTGACTTGAAATATGACTCATTGAAGCCGATTTCGAGTTCATGGGGTATTTAGCTCAGAATCTTTGTGTGAAAGTCAAGTCAGGACCAGTTCCACGAACATCCCTGAGGTTATTCAGGTGTGCCATTGAGCTTCAGATAATCACCACAGCTTCTAGTTAAGCAGTGTCTTTCAGTTTGCAAGTCATGGCTCAGTGTGTAGAAGCTCCATAACAACATCCAGAGGGTTTTCAATGTGAATGTCAAAAGAAAGATCAGAGAGCCATAAGTTGGTTTAAAAAATTCATTCAGGGTTCTGAATCATCATTTTCATTTACACCTGCCTAAATGTTTTTAGGGTTTAGTAAGACCTGTGCACCCTAAAAAAAAAACATGCGAAGATTTTTTTCACCAAAAGCCGTGGTTTTTAAACTGTGGGTCAGGATCCACTTGTGGGTCACACAGTGAGATATGGTTGGAAAAGCAAAGTCACTCAGCTGTGGCGGTGGATGATACAAAACAGATGACAAAGATTTTAATATAACTAAGTATATTGGTATTACAAGTAAACTTACACTCTCTCAGAAAAAAACAAACAAAAGCTGTTACCGGGGCAGTACCCTTTCAAAAAGTACATACATATTAGTTTATTAGTGCCGCAAAGGGTGCATGTTGGGACTTCAAATGTACATATTTGTACCTAAATAGTACATATTAAGACCTTTTGAAGGGTTCCATCCCAGTGACAGCTTTTGTACGTTTTTTCAACCTTTTTTCTACCTTTTTTCAACCATGTATTTCAATCATAAAATCACAAGAAAAATTAGAACTACTCTCCTCTAAAAGAGAACAAATGTGTGTTTTCCCCACATTTTCATTTTAAAATATTGTGGTGGGTCCTGAGATTAAAGTTAAATGAAAAGTTTGGGAACTCCTGAAGTATGCCTACAGTATGTATTTGAACACTGGACTTTGTTTTGCATTTGTTTAAGTAGTTTCTCTTTTTATCTGACTGGCCTAATAACACAACCCTGAGGGGCTCATCTGTTTTCATCAAGGCAAAAAATGAGGTTGAGACTTTAAAAGACAACCCCCCTCCCCAAAACAAAACCTGAAACCCTAACTAAAACAACAAAAGTTAAATGCACTTCAGTTGAGAGTTAAAGCGCCCCACTTCAAATCGTAAATAAATCTGAGTTGCAATCTTTAAGACGGCTCTCTTGTATTGTCTGGCTAATCTTTTTAGCTCACGGGGTTTACTGCTAATCCTCTTCCTGAGCGGCAAACTCCATGCATGTGTCCATAACGACATTAGGAGTCACACACACTAAAGCCATTGTCCATTGGTTTCCTCTGATACGAGGCCTAAAGTGTTTTGCTCAGAGTGAATAAACAACTGTTTCTGGAACCGAAAATACTCTGTATGTGAAAAACAACCCCAGACTCCACTACGATCTGTAAGTTCATTGCATTGTAAGTTCAATGTAACATAAATGCGAATTAACCGTTGAAGCTATCTAAACAAAAGTCAAAATGACCCTGCTTGTCCCTGCTTGTTAGCATTTACGGGTGAATACGCTAAACTGACCTTTGGTTTTTGATTTCTTTTCTTTGGTGCCAGCAGGGGGGATCTCTTTGGGGGATTTTTTCTTTGTGGTCTTCGGTAGGGTCTCATCATCATCCTCATCTTCATTTTCACAATCTGATCAAAGAAATGAATATTGAAGAATCGTTTGAATGCAAGGCACTGTCAATATGAAATCAGAATTTACTTGCTCTATGCCCACGATGGATTTGAAGAACAAAATATTTATGTTCTTAAAGGGCTGCTAACCTTCTTCAATATAAAAATAGTCTCTGGTAAACCCAGAATGTGTGCGTAAAGTTTCAGCTTAAAATACACCACAGATCTTTCATTATATGATTTGTGGCTGCAATGAAAACGTGCTGTTTTTGTGTGTGTGTCTTTAAATGTAAAGAATGCTTCTGTCCCCCTCCCCATATGTAAAGTAAAGGGTAGAACGCTTACACGTGTGCTTTGGACTACATCAAAACATGTGTCTTTTGCAGAAGGTTGAACTATGCGCTCATAAGGCGGAGTCTGTGAGCGGTCATGGGTGGGGAGTAATCAATGTGACATCACATTGATAGGGGATCCCCAACAGCCTGTTTTGTCAGATTGTTGCGGTTCAAATGAGATTACATAAAAAAGAATAGATGGATTTGTACGATAACAGAATGTTTAGCACACACACTGGCAACTCATTTTCTGATAGAAACACATTTAAAAAAAAAATTTAGGTTGGGGGCTTTAACACTGGCGCTGACATCTTGGGTCTTGAGTTTTCTGGGACAAGTCCTGCGCAGTAGTGAGTAGTGAGATAAAACGCTTTTTTCCCGCTTTCTTTGATTATTATTTGTTTGAAAGCAGAAGGTCTGTTCTTTCATTTGTATGTTTATATATTTTTAGTAGAAAATTTTCCTGGAAGACATTTTGTGAAACTTTTGTGAAAATCACAAAAAAGGCTGGCACTGAGTTAAGACCTACTGCAAAAATCAGATCTTACCATTCTTCTTTTTAGAGCTACTTTTTGGCTTCTTCCTAGTGTTTTTTTCTTCTGCGTCGTCTTTTTTCTTTTTCTTTGCCATTGTGCTGTCTTCTAGGGGGCAAAACAAACTGTGTATTATTGCACCACTGCAAAAAAAAATGTGTCAATTAAAGCAGCGCCTGGAGCAATATCTTTTTTACAGTTTACATTGCTAATACAAGTGTGGAATCATTTCTTTATTGCCCTAATAGTCTGAATACAGCATGATTGACAGCCATTCTCTGTATGGTTGTATGTCTGTGTGAGACTAACTTTTGGAGCGTGTAATCTCCTCCTCGCCTGACAGCTCTTTACTCTTTTTAGTTTTGCTTGTTTTTGGTTTTGCCTCCGGTCCACTGTCCTTTCCAGAATCCACCACCGGCTTCTTTTTTGGCTTCTGCATGAGCTGTTGATAAGAACGGTAAATTGCATTTACATGGTGTGTTGGAGCGCACTCATATTAGAGCTAACCTGACCGAACCATGCCCAAACACGTGTCCCAACTCCCTACTCCCCCAGAAGCACACACTAACACTGTTCTCGGCCGATCCGAGCCCGGGCACGCTTTCGTCATTAGGATGTGATTGCTTAACACTAGAGCCCATCGTAGTGTTAAGTCGGTGCTTTTTAATTTTGCGTTGTTTGGGGCACGATGTCACACAGCCCTCTCACATGCATCATATTGTTGATCTGTTGGTGCACAGCTCGGACATTCATGTAACACTGACTGTTGTGCGCATTAGAAGGTTTATACAAAGGCAGATAAAGGTGAATGGTCACGCAATTGATGTCTCTCCTTTTAAACCGCGCAATTTGCGATCACACTATAGCCCTTTTCACACAGAAATTCCGTAAAATACACGTAAATTGCATCCTGGATTTTTCCGGAATAGTTAGATTTTTTTTCATTTACACTTCCAAGTTTACCCGGCATGTGACGATCCCGGAAAGACACGCGACCTGTTGAAAGTCCCGCCCTCTCTTCTACGCAGCGTCTGAAGTTTGCATATTATATATTATTTCTCTCTCCAGAAACAACTCGCGTGCATTTTTGTTTATGATAAGACTACAAAGGAGCGCGTGAACGCACAGTTCTATGCTGGTGAATGATCTCAGCTTCAGAGTGGATATTTGACAAGCTCCCTGATTTCTGCTTTGATACAGTTTTCAGACATTTCTCATCGTGATTGTTTATATGCATTTAAAACCCGCATTTTGAGGAGCTGAACGATATTGTTGGGATGACATGAGGGTATTTTCGTTTATTATAGCTCAAATGAGCACGTGACGCGATATTCTTTTATGCTGCTGAATGATCTCCGTTTCAACGCAGTAAGTAATGAGCTAACTTACCTGATATCTGCTTCAGTCCAGTTTGCTGACATTTCTCGTAGTGAATGTTGTAAATCCCTGATTTTAAAGAGTTGAACCAACTTCATGTTGCCATGACACGCGCGTCCTCACTACGGCACGTGCGTCATTGTTTATGCATCTCATATATCATTTCCTGATAACTGCTTCAATCTAGTTTGCAACATTTCTCGTGGTGAATGTTTATATGCATGTTATCTCTCGTTGTAAGGAGCTGAACCATAACTTGTGTTGTGATGATGACGCATGCGTGATGACACTTCGACACGCCCATTACTGCATTCTTGCGGCTTCATGTTCACACAGAGGGTTACCCGTGTATCTTACTAGGTCCACTTTCCGGCAACGATCCCAGAAGATTAACGGAACGAGTTTTTGTTCACACAGACGCTTGTCTGGCAATTTTACGGGTATTTTCTGGGACCAGAGGTCTGTGTGAATGGGGTTTATGCAATCCGCATTGAGCACAAATGAACCACCCCTGAGCCCATCTCTGCTAAAGGAATGCCTGGCTAATTATCAGAAGGCAGTAAAAGAGGCAAAAAAAAAATTTTTTCAAAAATAATCTCAGGTAACATTAATCGGCCAAAAGCAATTTTTGATACAATTGATTTTGTTTTAAATCCCTCAAGTAAGTTTATGAGAGATTCTACACAAGAGAAGTGCGAAGAATTGTTAATGTTTTTTGTTAAAAAAATCGTGAATATTAGAAGTGCCATTATACCATCACATCCACTTCTATTAACTAATCCAGCACGATCTAACCATTACTCGAACTTTGATCCAGTCTCATCATCACAGCTGGCCGACATTGTAGGTAGCTGTACACTGGATGTTCTCTCAACACATCTTTTTAAAAAAGTTTTTCCTACTGTGAGTTCTAGCCTAAAAGCTATAATCAACAGCTCTTTGGTCAGTTGAGTAGTACCAAACAGTTTTAAACATGCAATTCTTCAGCCCCTGTTAAAAAAACGAATTTAGATCAAACAGTAGAAAATAACTATAGACTGATTTCAAAATTGACTTTTATTTCCAAGATTTTAGAGAAAGTGGTCTACACACAGCTTTACTCAGAATTCTTTTGATATCTCAGATACACATTCCAGTTGGGTTTTAGGACCCGTTACAGCACAGAATCAGCTTTGCTTAAGGTTACTAATGATATACCATTATCGTTGGACTCGCATGTTGTTCTTGCTTTATTAGATCTGAGCGCTGCGTTTGACACAATTGACCATGAGACTCTTTTAAACCGTCTGGAATGTTGGGTTGGTGTCCAGGGTACAGCCCTCCAGTGGTTTGTGTCGTGTTTAAAGGGCAGGACAGTTGTAGTGAATTTGAGACCTTTTTTTCAACATTTGCACCTTTAGTTTGGGGTGTTCCTCAGGGGTCGATCTTAGGACCGTTGCGGTTCTCTTTGTATATGCTTCCTCTAAGCTCTATTTTTCGTAAGTACAGTATTGCATACCACTGCTATACTGATGATCGTTTACTGATGTTTTATTTTCCTGTGAGCTTAGAAAAACATGGTCTCTTCAAAAAGTACAGGAATGTTTTAGTGAAGTAAAGCTCTGGCATTCTAATAACTTTCTCCAATTAAATGAGAGCAAAACTGAGATTTTGATGGTTGGTTCCGCCTTAACACATCACCCTCCCTGTCTTTGAAGCTTGAGGACAACGTTAGAAGTTTAGGGGTAATAATGGACTCATCCCTAAACTTCAACAAACAGATTGGGGCTGTTGTTAGAGGTAGCTTTTTTAACCCGAGATCGATTGCCAAAGTAAACCACTTTCTATGCAGAAAGGATTTGGAAATTGTGGTTCACTCCTTTATCTCATCAAGGCTAGATTATTGTAATTCGTTATATATACGACTTCCCCAAACTGCCTTAGCCCGCATGCAGTGCAGAATGCTGCGGCTAGGTTTTTAACAGGAACTAGGAAAAGAGACCATATAGGGAATGTGGAGTTGACGTCACAGCGTGTGGCATTGTAAAGCACTTTGGAGCAATGGCTGTTGTCTAAAAAAGTGCTATATAAATAAACTTGCTTGCTTGCCTTCACTTTCGGGCTTATTTCTGCGATAACAACCTGCTATACATTATTCCTTACATAATTCTCCTCACAACCAGAAGACCATTATGCTATTCAGAAGACTGTATACCTTACCCGGCTAACTAACACACTATATTTAGCTATGAAGTGCTTTGGTATAAAAGCAAGCATTAAAGATCTTTTACACAGAATTGGTTTCATACTTTATAACTTCCTGAAACAATCATGGTATCAAATTTCAGACATTGCTGTTCTAGAATCTCATCCCAGCTTTAAAGTGAATGTCAGAAAATATCAATATATCCCCATACCTTCTCTGCAGACATATTTACTGAGATGATCTCAGATCAGCCAAAAAGATATAGGTCCATGTAAGAGAGCAGAAGGAGCTGAAATGTGTGTCGAGAGGGCGATTATAAAAGCTAGTTCAGTCTGGAGAAGATGATAATAGGATTCAAGACAAAGTCCATCTGCCCAAGAAGCAACCAAAACAACACAGAGAGGAACGTACCATCTACTTACACAACCATTCAATGAACAAAAATGACATGGCCATTCACCTATCTAGCATTAACATTATGCAAACTTACAAAAAATAATATTCACAGATACAGTAAGCATACAAATACATAACTCACCTGCATTGACCTTTCAAAGTGATCATTATGAAGGCTAAGAGATGAATAAATAATTAATGCAATTAACAAAGCAGACAATAGATTGATGATGTTATGTATAAGGTAGCAAAAGAGAGAAGCACTTACACATCTGCTGTCCAAACCTCCTGTAAGATCTCTTTCTGCAGAGGCATTGCTCAAAATCACTAGGTCACCAAAATTTCAAAACTCCTCAAAAAGTGTTCAAACATCAATCAAATAGCTGGTTCAAAATAATTTGACCAACCAAACTAATGAAGCAAATGCTTAACCAAGCATAGATTAAGAAGTATGAAAATCAACCTAACTCTAACTGTATGTACTCTATAATGCTACCATTGCCTTTTCCACATGGATGTCTTTAAGGGCATGGGTTTTACATTACTCCCATAATGCATTTGGCTTTAGGATGCCATCTGCTAATGGGAACAAACCATCCACAGCTTCCACCTAAAAACCAGTCACTGCAGTATAACCCTGTAAGCTTAAATAGGATTGTCATCAGAATTAGATTTGGACCCACGTGTTTCTTTGAGGGATTTGCAAAAAGAAAAAAAAATCACCCACTAACACATCTCACTTAAATATAAATATTCAAGGAAAACACAACCGTTTTTCAATATTTTATGTTCTTACATCAACTTAATACATAACTTTCTTTTATCAATGCGTGCACTTAATCTTTGTACAGCACGTTGTGAATGTGTTAGCATTTAGCCTAGCCCCATTGATTCCCTAGGATCCAAACAGGGATGAATTTAGAAGCCACCAAACACTTCCATGTTTTCCCTATTTAAAGACTGTTACATGAGTAGTTACACGAGTAAGAATGGTGGCACAAAATAAAACGTGCCGATTTTTAAGCAGATAAAATTCCGCCATACAATATAGTAGTTCTCTATTTTTTATCATTATTTATTTTAATCCCTTAAAAAAAACAATTTTGTGATGTGTGAATAATTGTGCAATAATAATGCGAATATTACTGCGCCCGAGGTCGAAGTGCTGCAAACTAAGTGCTCTTCCGCCAAACAATATAGTTCTATATTTTTAATCTGCTTAAAAAATCGCCACGTTTTATTTTGTGCCACCATACTAACTCGTGAAACTACTCATGTAACAGTCTGTAAATAGAGAAAACATGAAAAGTAAACTCAAACTGTTCAAGCGGCAAACTAGACGCGGTAGACGTGAATTTGCAGATGCGTGTTCAATGATTTACATGAGTAGATTACATACAAAGTCAATGCAAAGATGTGATCAGACGATATGGGTGGCTATTCGCCTCAAATGCGTCTTCGCCCCAAATATTTAATTTAAAATTCGCATGACACGAAGTAAAATCCCACAAGTAATCTAGAGCGTGTAAGCCATGCCCCGCGTTTGGTGTGTATTTAACATAAGGAATGAATGGGGCCAGGCTAAATGCTACAAAATTCATGACATGCTGTACAAAGATTAAGTGCACGCATTGAAAAAGAAATGTATGTATTTGTCTAAGTTGAGGTAAGAACATAGTAAAATATTTAAGTCCAAGCAATGTATTTAAATTATGAAAATAATGGTTGCGGCCTCAATATGTTACATTTCTCTAAAGATCCAAACAATCACGAAAATGGATGCATTAGAGACTTTTTTTTCCATTTTCTAAATTGGCATTTACATTTACACTACATTATACATATGGCTACACAATATTTAAGAATAATGATATGCAATAACTTTCTAAAGGATTTGATATGATGTGCAATACAATAATGGTTTAAGTTTGTAAAATCAATTTGAAAAATAATAATACAATATATTTAAAATCATTATATAACAACATACATGTTTCACATTCTTTCTGGGAAAAATAACCATTGCTCTCTTTGCCTCACCATTCACCCAGTTTCTGCTATCTGCATCGACCTTTAACTATATGCATGTCCTTTTGAAGTATTAAAATCATCCAGTTATTTCAATTCATTGCAATGTGTGTTTTTTATTATGCACATTTGCGATATTCCTTTAGTTTCGATAGATCTTGCAGCCCTTACATTACATTTATCCATTGACCCGATGCTTTTATCCAAAATCACAAAACACAGAGAGCATTTAACATTTTGCAGAGCATTTTGGCAGCCACAAAATTTTAACAATTCAGAAAAAATAAATTATCTGTCGGATTAAATATTTATGGAGATACACCTTTATGGCTATACTATTATCTAATATAATATTATATATTTTAATTGCATAAAATCATAAAACAAGCATTTG
This sequence comes from Paramisgurnus dabryanus, assembly GCF_030506205.2. Lineage (NCBI taxonomy): Eukaryota > Metazoa > Chordata > Actinopteri > Cypriniformes > Cobitidae > Paramisgurnus > Paramisgurnus dabryanus. The sequence continues at coordinate 25,247,606 of NC_133357.1, forward strand.
TCTCATTCGACTTAAAGTTGACAACTACAGATTCTGCTTTAGAGTTGTTGTTGTTTTTGCTTTTGCAGTGAGAAAGTTAAAGGAAGAAAGTGAAAATGTTTTATAGTTCAGGTGACTTTATAGTTCAGGATTTTGTTAAAAATCTCTTTTCAGTTTTGCTTGGCAATAGATGTACTTGTAGTTACCAATACGTGCCACCAGAGGGAGAGGTATAGCAGCCTATGTTGTGGTGCCCAGAAATCAGTTCTTCTAAGCTTTTTGCTTGTATGTTAAAAACAACACAATCATAACATATCAGTTGCCAGTATAATACATTATGAAATGCATCTGATTGTAGGCTGTTGAATATAATAAATTTTCTTAAATGAGTATGTTTTTGCTTTTCAGTAAATATAAGCTTATGTTAGACAGTATGTGTGCTTTTTAAATGCCTCGTTTATCGCTTGCGCACTGGGGTCCATTTCCTGTCCTTAAATCTATTAAAGAATGTGGGCCGTCCAAACTACAGCTTTAATTATGAGCCTAAAGTAAAGGCATTGAGTGCAGCTGCCTGGCATGCATGCCCTCCTAACCCAAGGGGTCTCTGTGCCCCTCTCCGCTGTGTGATTATGGCAGTCTAGACTAATGGATCTCCTGGCTGGCCTGCACTCACTGACAGCCTTTCCCACAACTGGCATCACGCCTGAGAGAGGCTAGTGAATTGACCCACTGTGGTGAAGCTCCTCGGGCCTTAAAGGGACAGTGTCCCACTACAACCTGCCACTGAGCAATTCAGAAAGCAAACTTTGCTTTCTCTTAATAGAATTAAATGTATTTAGGGTTAAAGTGTGATGGATAAACCATACACTATTTGAGAACAAACCTGTTGCTCAGATGTTACACATTCATAGCTCAGGCATCATAGTAAAGATTACTTTTTTATATACTGTATCAATGTTTCTTGGGTGTTTCTCCTTGTGAGAAATTGTCATCGCAAAATTGTTGTGATATACAAAATGTAGAGCAGTTATTGAACAATATGGATCATATTATTGTTTAATAAAATGTTGAGTTTGCATTGAAAACATTAAAGGAATAGTTCACCCCAAAATAAAAATGTGCCCATATTTTACTCGTCCTCAAGCCATCCAAGGCATATATGACTTCCTTCTTTCAGCCAAATATAGTTGTAGGTATTTAAATAATACCTTGGCTTTTCAGCTTTGTAAGGGCATTGTATAGTGCCCCATTTTACTTAAAAAACTGCATCCATCCATTAAAAACTAATACATTAATACACAATAACATACTTGAAATATCAGCTGTCAAAGCATTAATGACGCAGCATCTCCATGAACAGCATCTCCTTTCCCTACAACAAAGGAAAACATGAAATCGCATCATACTGTATGACCCATTTAAGGAGATAAATTACAAATTGTGACAAATTACCTCAATAGTAAATTTGGAGGATAGGTTGATCCAATGCCATTATAAAGCTGAAAAAGGCATGATATTATTTAAAGGTGCCAAAGAATGCATTGAATAATCTGTTAAATTGTTCTCTCATATCTACATAGAAGGTCTGTGGCTTTATTAAGTGCAAAAATGATCTAGAGACGGTTTTCAATGTCCATTTACAACCCTAGGGTTTGCCCTTAGAATTAAATTGTCCAATTATTACCTTATTTGAAAGGGTCATGAATAATAATGTTGAGCTCTGCTCTGATTGGCTGTTTCACAAAGCAGCTCCTTCAGTAGCTTTGTGTGTGTGTGTGTAAACAGACCTTATGTTTGAGTCTGTATCAGACGAAGATACAGATTTTAAGGAATAATCAATTGTTTGGAGATTGTTAATGGATGTTTCTGAGTCATAAGTTTATAATTTTTTGTCAGTATACCCTGCTGAAAAAAACAGCATCAAACCAGCATGGACCAGCATGGGAATTATGCAGGTCTATGCTGGTTTAGCTGGTGGTCACAGCATACCAGCACCAAAACACAACATATGCTGGTATGACCAGCATGGGATGCTGGTGCTAATGCTGATGCTGATGCTGGTTTAGCTGGTGTTCACTAGAAAACCAGCACCAAAACACAACATATGCTGGTCTTGCTGGTATGCTGTTTTTTCAGCAGGGTAGACCTGCAAAACGTAACTGTAACGTCAATAGTAGAACTTCAGTCTAAACGCTAGCATATAGCGCTAATTCAGCAGTCACAACTTTGTTTTTAGCATTGTAACAACATTGTAATTAATTTAATGTGTAATTTAATGTTGGGGACTTACATCTCGACTGTAACGTCACTGTCTGTGTCTGAGATTGGCCTGTCTTTTGCTTGCACAAGGTTTAAATAAGATGGAGGAAACAATCATGCTGGAGTCTCACGATATGTCATTACCATGTCAGAACTCGTATTATTTATCTTTGCCTACACTCTAAAAACAAACGGTGATAAATAGCGCTAAAAGTGGTTCACTGGCTCGTAATTATAGGGGAACCATTTTAAGTGCCATTATGTAGTACCTGTGCAGAACCATATTGTGCTATATAGTAGGGATCGACCGATATGGATTTTTTTTAGTGCTGATGCAGATTTTGGTTTCATCAGCCTTACCCGACGACCAATACAGGCTGCCGATTTTCTTGAGCCGATATTTTGCAATTAAAAAAAGTAACATTTATTGAACTTATCAAAAACTATATTTAACAAATAGTAAAAACAGGTAAGGGGGCTATGGAACAATGAACTGCACTCTCCAAAATGATGAGGAACTATCAGCAAAGGATATTTATTTCTAGCACTATTTCTACCACAAATTTAGAGATGAGAAATAAAAAACCTGCTTTGTCCAGTTATGATCAGTTGTTAGGCCGAGCTTTTGATGTTGTCATGGAAAGGTTGCTTGTTTTTAGTCACATGACCTGCAATCGCTTGCGGCTTCCAGCACTCTGTCTGTAAATAATTCTGGAAAAAAATCGGCGAACACAGCACCCACGTATCGGCTGATGCCGATACACATAAAACTCACAAAAATCGGCCCGATATATTGGCCGGCGATATATCAGTCTATCACTACTATATAGAACCACATCTGGTGCTATAGTGGTGCTATATCACCCCCACATGGTTGTTCATAGGTGCTATAGCACTAACAATGGTTCCCCTATGATTATGAGCTATTTAGCACCAATATTTTTAGAGTGCAGATAAATACAGTTTTATATTCTATGGCGCCTTTTATATAACTTCAACTGTGTTTGGCTACATACACAACTATGTAGGGCGGCTGGAGGGTGAGTAAAATATGGCCTAATTGTCATTTTGGGATGCACTATTTCTTTAAGTGGACGTTTTGATTATTGACTCTGGTATGTAAAAAATCTGAGCACATTTTGAGATCTATTCTGAAACTCAAACTGTATTGAAAAGCACATTAATGGTGGAGTGCCGAGAAAAATCACCTTTTGCTTTCTGAGAAAGAAAGAAAGTCATACTGGTTTGGCAGGACATGAAGATGCACACAAACTTACTTTAAAAGCTACATGCGTTGCTGTTTTCTTGAGTGTTCGTGGCAAGATCTAAGTGCTGGTGTGATTGCCATGCTGTAGGTAATGCAAACTCTGCCAGTTCTTCAGCACAGGGTACAGGATGCTCAAATTAAACAAAAGTAAACAGGAAACTATAGATAATATGATACCATCCTTAGGGGCCTAAAGCTCAGAGCAGTACGTACCTTATTCTGAATACACACACAAGGAAGGGGGGGGTGTAGGGAAAGAAAAGAGCAGGCTATATAATGAATAGGAACAAAAGGCAAACAGTAGGTGTTCTCCTTCCTAATAAAAGGCTGTCAGATGATTTGTCATGAATTACAGTACGAGAGGTTCTCTGCGCTTGAAAGATGGCGTATTCTGTAACCCTGACGTCCCGGCAGCAAGCAGATGGATGGCAGTGCGAACAAGTGCACACCGTTCTCCCTCAGGGTGTTTTCGAACGCTCTCGCCCTATCTTTGCATGTGTTGTGAATGCTGTCATATTGTGGTGCTATTGTTTCTATAGAACGTGTGAATAGAGTAACTTTATCCTCAATACTTCTGCTTGTTTCTCATAATTATAGGGTTAATTCAGGGAATAAGATAGGTGCACATGCAGCTGCTTGGCTTTTGCTTGGTCTTACAGTATTTCATTTTAATTAACTGCACTATGGGTTGGTTGTTACAAATGACCTCACACACATGGAGCCGATAGATCTGTCATGTTTAAACCATGTTGTTTAATTTGCACTAAATTAGTCAATTCTCACTTTGACTTGTGAAGGCCTCACAAATATGAGTCAGCATGTATAAATTAGTTCAATTTTTCACCTCGACGTGACTCACTTTGCAGTACAGATATGTACCAGCGGTTACTTATTAACCCAAAGGACAGCAGATCGGTTGATACTTAAAGCTGTGGCACGCTGTCTGTACTGCTTTGAACTGAGTCAATGCACCTGTTTCTAAAATGCAAATGTCTATGCAAAATATAGTGCAAGTCATATTTGTTAAGCTTTGATAGTTGAATAAAAGACTCACAGTAGACTCTTATAGTGAGTAAATTAACTTAGGGCATTGGGTTACACTTTATTTAAAGGTGTCACTGTTACAGTCTAATAATACATTTAAGAACAGAGTACTTATAAAACACTTACTTATAAAACACATGTACTTACTATAGGGTTAGGTTTAGTCTGAGCCGTCACCCTGTAGCTTAAAGCGATACTCCAGCCAAATATCCAAATTACACCATGATGAGTTATTTAAGTAAATGTCTTTTCTTTTCCAAACGTTTATTGATAGAAAACAGGGATCAGGGAACAACAATCTTTCACAGAAGTAATCCCACTCCAAGGGGTTAATAAAGGTCTTCTGCGGCTAATCGGTGTGATATTGTAAGAAATATATCCATATTTTAAACTTTATAAAGTATAAAAATTAACTTCCTGTAATGATGGCAACATGGACTCATTCATGTGAGTCACTGCACAACGTAACCATGGCAACGAACACTCACTACGCCAAAACTTGCGGAGTCCAAGATGGCGCCGTTACCCGGAAGCTAGTTTTTTACGGTTTATAAAGTTTGAAATCTGTATTTTTTCTAACAAAATCGCATCGATTACCCGCAAAAGACCTTTATTATCCTATTGAAGCCATGTGGATGACCTATGTGAAGAAAGTCAGAAGTTGTTTCCTGATCCCTGTTTTTTATAGTTACAAAGCTTGGAGAAGCAATAACATGTACTAAAATAACTCCCAATGTGCTCCTCTGAAAGGTGATGGACACATGTATCATGGGGTAATTTGGATATTTGGCTGAAGTATCCATTTAAAATAGGTCATGGAGGGAAGCAAAAATGAGGACATTGATAAACAATAAGTATTTGGACACTAATCCCAAAATAGCTGTAAAATGCAGCCTGATCTCACAGGAACTCGTACACATCTTATGAGTTGACTAATTCTATAAATTCGCACAACGCGAGTAAAAAAAACATACGATTATTATAAAAAATAATGAAACCCCACCTCTAACCCCAATGTCACAGGGGTGAAAGCTAAATTTATACGAATTAACAACCTCGTAATATATGTACAAACAAATTCCCGTGGGATTGTTGGTAAATTGTACAGTACTGACCAAAATCTTACCGTCTAGTTTGCCGCTTGAACATTTTGAGTTTACTTGCTTCATTCACGTGTGAAAGCCCCGTGTGAAATTCTAGTCATCGAGACATTGGTGCGGAAATTTGTGTCATGGGAGGGGCTTCTGCGACTCCACTCACTTTCTGTAATCATGTCACTACTAGAGCAAGTTCCTGATTGGTTAACGCGGCGTGTTATTCCACCAAAGTAAAAAATTTTCAACTCACGTGTTTCCTGCGGCAATGCTCAATTCACATCATTCGCACGAACTAGACGTGGTACCTTATGCTACATACACACCAAACGCGGGGTATCGCGTTACTCGTACTACATTACTCGCAGGATTTAAAGTGACACTTTGTAGTTTTTCATAATATATTTTCAAGTCACTTGTCAACTTAAAATAGGTTGAGTGACATGTCTACCATAGCCTGACGGGGTCTGTATCGCTTTTACTCGTACTTTTAAACTTGAGGTTTTGGGTAGTAACCCGAGCACAAAAAAACCCCTACAAAATTCTGCTTTATGGCATACGTCACTTCCTCCACTTCCTCAAATTCGGACGTGAGAGCACAACTATTTCTTTTCCCGATGTTTTTGTCATGGCCGAAGCAGCAACTAAGAAAAAGAAACCAAAGGTTTTGTCAGAGGAGACCAGAAAGAGAAAACGAGAGAGTGACAGAAAAAAAAGGACGAGGATTCGCTCACTGGTGTGAACTAAAGAAGGAGGACTTGGCTGTCATGCTTTTGGACTAGTAGTAATGTTATATTGCTTGCATATATAAGTCCTGTCTGGCACCCAAACACTATTTTTATTGAAAGTGAATTTCACAGGAGGCTACTTGGAGAGTGTATAGAGAGACTTACATAATGTGACATTGTGGCAACGTGGTGGCGTCATGGACCTACAGTATGACATGGTCGATCTGGGTTTGATGCCCCTTTAAGGCAGAATATTTTTATATAAACTTTAACCAACGTTTAAGCGACCAACGTTACAACTGGCTTGTAAATGTGAGCTACGTGATATTTTGGCGTTTGAAAAAATAAAACCCATGAAATTATATTCATATGACATGCTGTAAGGCACACTTTGTGACCTAAAGAGTTGTCTTCTTTTCCTTTGCGACAGTGCTGCGACGCTTGTGGCCTCTAGAGGCGCTAGACGTGAAAAATACATGTCTAGCACCCCCTTGTGGCCAAAAAGTTCCGTGGTGTGCCTTTAACTTCGTTTCATGCGAATTTTTCACTTGAGTTCAATATTTTTAACTTGGGTGAAGACGTGTTTTAGGCCAATAGCGTGTGTTTTCGCTGCAATCGCGCCACCCATATCGCATCACTCGCATCGCCACACGCAAGGACGTGTCTGATCCGCCTTTGCATTGACTTTGTATGTAATCTACTCGCGCAAATCGTTGAACTCGCATCTGGTGTGAACCCACAGTTAGAGACATATTAGGACCCTTTTTGTACCTTTTTTCTGAGAGTGTAAAATATATAAACCATATGAAATGATTATTTCTTCATTAGAATACAAATCAGTAAATACAGGAAATTTATATGCAGTATTAAAAAACAAGGTAACACTTTAGAATAATGGTCCATATATAGCAGGAACCTGCAGGATCTGTTAAACCTAAATCAAAAGAAAAACTATTATTCTCCTCAAAAAACTTCAAGATGAGTTTAGGTCACACTAAATACTGACTGAAAATTATGTTTTTTACGATTTCAAAAATTTCAAACATATCAGCATGTGTGTTCCCAAGGATTAAACCCACAACCTATTGCGCTACTAATGCAATCCCTTACGAAAGTTAACCATGGTTTTACTACAGTTAAAACCAAAAAAACATGGTTACTGTAGTAAAACCATGGTAACCACAAAATAACCATGGTTTTGACAACCATGGTTTTCAAAAACCATAGTTATACCATGGTTAGTGTAGTAAAACCATGGTTTTGCTCATAGTAATCAATTCACCAAAAAACCATGGTTACTACACTTTTACCACAATAAAACCATGGTTAATTTTCGTAAGGGATGATCTACCACTGAACTGCAGGAACACTTTGCTAAATAACAACGCTTGGTGTTTATCTTTGCAGTAGCCAAGGAATTGCATGTTTTACATTTAAAAAAAACGGACAAGCATCGTTTGTTGTAGATATTTGTATCTAAAATGGCATTCATATATTTCAAATGTAGCTAAAGTGGGACAACAAACTGTAGTCATGATATTGGGGAGTTAGAAAGCGTTATCTTTTAACGTTATCAGAGACCGGACCAGTTTTTGCTATGACTGTAGCATTTCTTTTTAAATTCCCCTTGTAAGTGTCCTTAGTTGCACTAAAGTCACAAACAGACCGCAGTGACTCATTTCAGTAGATACACACAATCTCTACTGCCCCCAGAGATATAGAGCATATAAAAAAGTCATCCATTTATACAACTCTCTCTCCGTGTGTTGTTGTCACTTGTACAGATCCTCAACATATTCGTTGCTGTAACTTCAGGGTGCGCCTGGCAGGTTCCAAAGTGACAAGAAGATTTAAAATCATGACGCTTTTTCAATATTACAGTCACACAAAGCCCTCAGGGGTCGGGGTGGTGTGCTATGATGTCGCTATCTCTCCATGACCTGAAAATCTGGGTTAGAGGAACATGTGTCCTGACTTGACCGGCGTGCTACAGGCGGGGCTATTGTTGATGAGTAACTGGCAATAACCAGGACAATCGCCACTCTGTTGTTTGTGAAGAGACACTATTGAACTTGTCTCAAACACATACTCATCTATGTATTTATCTTGGAAGACAAGGCATTTTATGATGCCTTAAAATGGTGTCCTGAGATGAACCTGCTAAGCTTGTGGCAGAGTCACCTGCTAGCATGCTAAGGCGGTTAAACGTGCTCACAGGTTATCATGAGACAATGCAATAACCTTGACTTTTAAACATGGACAATATCAGCTCACGTATCAACAACACAAAGGTGTATACAAAAATCTAAAATAAGTTTGAGTTCACATTTGTGTTCCTTCCACTGTCAAATACATAAAAAGGACGAAACTTTGTTCTGCTAAATAAGAAACGTCATTGAATTAGCCACTTCACATAATGCAGCGATTATTGATACACCATCGCTGTCTGAGTCTGAGCTTTACAGACTATTAAGTCATTTGATAGCCCTTTGCTGCCCATATTTACGTTTCAAATTATATGTTCATCAAGGTTATTGTAGCCGTTTATCAGGCTTGTAGTTTTCACCGATGATAATACACATTCACCACACTCACTAAGAAGATCGAGGACCACTTCACTCTCTTAAGCGCTCGAGCAGAGCTTTCAATGTGGCACTTAGGACTACTTAGCAGCTTCATATTTCAAAAATATGTCAGCTGGCAATGAACAGGAGAAATGAAGGGCTGTTGCCTTGATTAGGTAAGCAAAGAAATAATACATGATGGATTTCAAGAAGGGCTATATTCCACCAGGAGAGTCTTGTTTATTGAAGAACCTCTCGTCTGGGAATGAAACCAAATTGGAAAACACCTTAACATTCATCTTACAGGTACAGAGGACATCTGACCGTAATAATGGCTGATTCATAAAAAAATCGTCCGTTTGAATCAGACGTTTTCGAATTAGTGACACAGGTTCATATCAGATCAGATCACTAATTCATTTAATGGACATCGTCTGTTTTGAATGTAAATGATTCGTAACATGCTAGGAACCAATGAGGGAGCTAATACTACACTTCCTTGTTGCACTTAAGGGTGGTTTCCCGGACAGAGATTAGACTAGTCCTAGACTAAAATAAATGTAAGAGCTGTCCAAACTGAAAACCACTTGCCCTGACATATCTTAAAATACATCAGTGACCTTAGTTTTTCTTTAAAGGGACACTCCACTTTTTGGAAAATATGCTAATTTTCCAGCTCCCCTAGAGTTACACATTTGACCAAAGAGTTTTGATGGCTGCAGCAGGCGCAATGATATTACGCAGTGCCTGAAAATAGTCCCCTGCTATTGAAAGATACCAAGGGGACTCTTTCGGGGGCTGCGTAATATCATTGCGCCATGATGAGTCCATGATTATTACACCAAAATGAGAGTATAGTTCCTAGCCATATCTGCCTAGAAAATCGCTACTTTTAATTTTCTGTCGGTCTTAGTACACAATGTATTTACAGAAGAGTCAAGTTTTAAATAGGAAAAATATCAAAACTCTTTGGTCATTTTGAGCGCGATGCTAATGGTCTAATCAGATTCAATGGATAATGCTAAGCTATGCTGAAAGTGGTACCGCCAGACCTGGAGATCAGCTGAATGGTCCCTTTAAAATGCACACAAGTAATATTTTTTATAAGGCGTGTTTGTTAAAACTAGTTATATTTTCTAATTAAAATAAGGCCTAGTCCTGGCTTAAGCAAACCCCTGTTCGGGAAACCACCCCATATATTTAAAAGTTTAATCAACTTAATGTTACAATTTATTTCAACTTTCTTGACAAGTAAGGAGTTGCTATTAGGGATGTCAAATTATGCATTTTCCCATATTCGATGATCATTTAAATTAACGATCAATCAATCGAATAATCGTTAACAGTAATAGTGCAATAAGCCATTACAGCAGTGGCATATAGCCAATGACATAAAAGTGTGCGTAAAAACACCAGCTTCCTCACGCGAATTAAAAGATTTTATTTTGTCTAAATAATATGCTAGTGGGATTTTAAAATGAGTCAATGTAGTTGGTGTTTTAATAAAAATCATCAATTTAATCTCGTAATGAAATATAATGACTAATATATATATTTACTGTGATATAATAGACACAGTAAACTCCGCCTCATAACGGGCACTCCGCACAGTCGCATGAAAGTCCGTGCGTCCATGACAAAATAAAAGTTTCATTATCATCAAGTGTTATTTTTCTAGTTGTTCACCTCGCTTTCTGAGTCGTTGATACACCGCGTGTTGTAATTATATCCAAGAAGCACACGAAGGGCACTTTTCCCGTCGTCACCTCAGCTTAAGACCTGCGGCGTACTTTCAGCAAAGATGCTTATATTATGAAGACTTCAACCTTCCATTAGAAAACCCGCAACAGTGTTTAGCGTGTAGTGCCTCAGCCAGTCATAATGATGATCAATGATATATGTTGCGGGCGTTTAGAGTGTAACAACAGTCAGTTACAGTTTACATTTAACAGTTTCTTGCCAGAATTTAAGTTTTTCATTTTAATCTGTTTATTAAAAACGGCTTCTGGTCTCCTTCCCTGTGTAAAGCAGCGTTAGCAGCGTTGCTATGCTTATCTTGCAGGCTTCCCTGAAGAGGGTCTTTACTTTCAGTATCCTAACTGTGTTTAGATTTTCGGCATCGGACCCTCTCAGATCCTCTGCGGATGCCATTTTGTTGCGTTAGCAGCCAGCCTCGTCTCAAATGAGGACAAAAAGCCCAAGTGTGTGTTTGGCATCAAGCATCGTTGCGATCTTGGCTAGTTTAACTTCTTCGCGCTTGGTTAGTGTTTTCACCAGCTGTGTATGTGCTTTGCGCAGGCGCCAGACACACGTGCTTGCTTTTTCGACAGTCATTAAGTTTTATCGATTTAATTCTTATCGACAATTAATCGAAGATCGATTAATTGTTAACATCCCTAGTTGCTAAAAAATTAAGTTGAATTAGCTTAAGTTAGCTTAACTTATATTTTTAAGTTTAATCAACTTGCAATTACAAGTAAGAAGTTGCTATACATTTTAAATGAATTGTAATTTTTAGTTAATTAAACTTAAAAATGTAAGCGCGACAAGGAATTTTTTACAGTGTAGGTTTTGAAGTATTTAAAGGGGACATTTCACAATACTTTTTAAAGATTTTTAAAAAGTATTTTTGGTGTCTCCAGAGTACATATGCAAACTTTTAGCTAAAGAAAGCATAGATTATTTCTTATAACATGTTAAAATGGCGACTTTGTAGGTGTGAGCAAAAAGTAGCTGTTTTGGGTGTGTCTTTTAAATGCAAATGAGGTAATCTCTGCACTAAATGACAGTACCGTGGTTGGGGCCATATTATCCCCTTCTGACATCACAATTACCTATTTTTCCACATACTCGCAGAGAATGGTTTATCACAACTAAGTTACTGGGTTGATCTTTTTCACATTTTCTAAGTTGATACAAGCACTGCAGACCAAATTATAGCACTTAAACATGGAAAAAAGTCAGATTTTTATAAAAAGTCCCCTTAAACTATTGGAGTAAAAAGTGAGTTTTTTTAATAGCCGAATAGCAGATATGTTAACAAATACATACAGGGAATTTTTTAATTGTTTTATGTCTGCGAAAAACTTCATCAAACCACTGGAACTTATTTTATTATTTTATTAAGTTATTTGAAAATAAGTGTTTGAAAGTAACTGGTTCACAGACTTTCTATCGCTTTCTACAGCTCAGGTCAGAAGCATCCGTTCAATGCGAACCTCTTTCTGAACAGACTCTTTAGGTGGGTATGAAACTTAGATGTGTTAATTTGCGACATTCAGCCACTGTCAGTCATTTTGAGCTACGCTCTGTGTTTTTAGCGAAGCGCTAACACCTGTGATGCGTGCGGAGCCAAAGTAAACAATTCAGGTTGGAAAGTAAGATGATTCCAGAGCCGCAGACCCAAAACAAACACACAGTAAAACAATCCCTCTATAGGCAGCGCAGCCTTCCCATACGTGCGTTTCCGGGCCCCTGCGTTACACAGAATTCACGAGCACAGATGCTTCTTTCAAAGCACATAGGTGCAGGTGTTTCAAGCTACATTTGAAAGGTTCCCCTTTACTGTACCCATGTAATTGGACCCTTTTAGAAAGCTGTCAGGGTCCTGCTTTTAGTCCACTGCTTGACATGTACAGGAAATGGTGAGGTGTGCACCTCGCACACATGAAAAGGTGCTCTGATCCGTCCCAAGGCAGACACACGGGGTCTGACCTAGATTCCCCTCGTGCACAACATGAAAAAAAGCTGCTCTGCCAAGTATGGAAGAGTGGGAAGGGCTGAGGCACGGTGCGTAGCTGTGCCCCATGTCTCTCTCTCTCTCTCTCTCTCTCCCAAACATGGGCGGAGTGTACCGTGGCCTTTTCAAACTCGTCCGGCTGGCAAGCAGGCTGGCTTTTGGAATCAAGCAATGCTGTTTTGAACCGCTGCCAAATGACACAGCCTCTGCCGGCGCAGCTGAAACATTTACAGCCTCCCCTCACATCGACAGGAAGAGACACGGGGCGCAAATTTGTAAGAGAGGGAGGAAAAACTCGGAATAAATCTTTGTCTGCAACTAAAGCCCTGCTTGCATCAAGGATTTCCTTCTGTACTCGCACGCCCCCCCTGCTTTGGCACGGTGCCATTCGAAAAGATGTTTAAGAAAGATGTTTTTTCCACTCTGGGAGAGTTGAACATGGAACGGATACGCAAAGAAGTGAAGAGTTCAGCGAGTTCAGTTAATGAGAAATATGTAAATGCATCAATAACAAAGGAATGATGACGTCACAAGCTGTGCTGCCCAGGACACTGCCTGATAGCAGACGGGACAAGCTGGGGAAGCATGGATTTATTTGAAATGATGCCATCTGTGTGCAATAGGGTGTCCCTGATTAACATCGAAACATTATTGCACAAGAAACAGGACCATGTGAAGTTTGTCACCGTAACGACTGACACGTTTTACTAACTTCCTCTTTCATGGTAAGGAGCTTGAGGACCTGCAGGAACCTTCTGAACTTTAAGAATTTGCAAGTGTTCTGTTAAAACTGTGCTGCTAATTTCAGTAATTTCCCTAGGGCTTATTTGAATGTCTTTCTCTTCGTTGCCGTCAACCAAATGACTGCAGGCAAAGTGCGACTTGGGTAATGATGTCAAACATGACTTGTGAGTCATAAAACCACAAAAATCAGTCAGGCAAGCGGGATCTACCAAGTCTAGTACGTCTGTTAAGACTCTCTGAGGAAGTCTTATGAATGACAAAGAAATCCAAAACACAGGCAGTGGACGAACAGCCTTTGGATGTGTATAATGATTAGCGGGGACTATAACTGCAACTACCTGGGACGGATGCCAAATGCTGACAAAGGCGATCATTGCATTCTCAGGAGTGAACAGAATCAAGTCTTCGTTCTCTCGCACTTCTTTGGCTAAGGTTATTTATATTTTTGGGGAAACCACAGAAGACTTTGACTCATAGCAGAAGAGCTTATTCACATTCTTTGGCTAAAGGGAAAAAAAAATCATGTAAGTACTGACTTGAGAAAGTTTCTCCTTAAATAATCAATCCTGGCCCATATTTTCCAGACTTCTTGGGTGCAGAACGACCCTCTCCAATCTCTATAAAAACGTGATTCAAAGATGCATGTTTAGCGCGCTAGATTCTTCATCAAGCACAGTAGAAATTATTGTCCTCTGTTGTTTTTGCATGGCAAACCGTATCTCTTCATGATTTCTGCTTCTTTCATTTCTGGTGCTCAGTGTCTTTCTCTCTCTCTCTCTTTCTCTCTCTCTCTTAGTTTCTGTCTTTCTCTTAGCATCCTGTGCCAAAGTGGGCAGGGAGAAAGAGCTTGTGGTGAGGCGGGTGAAGAGGAGGCCGCTCTACGTGCTCTTTCTTCAGCCACAACCCCGTGGAAGAGCATGTTTAGTGGCAGCACGTTTCTGGGTTTCTCTCCCTCAGTTAGCCGTACTATGTGCACGAATGTGAGTCTGCTCTCCATGTCGCCATGACCCCTGCGTGCCTTCTTATAGCCTTAAGCATCGACCCTCTAGCTTACAGGTATTTGAATTTTTGCCTTCATATTTTGCATAGAATATTTGTTTTCACCTTTTAAACCCATTCTCTTTAAGCATCATTGCTATACAGTATATTTTAACCCACTGTCCTAGCTTTCTTGTTCAACGTTGTCTTCCACTTGTAAACGTGTCCACCTCAGCCCTGAGCCCATGCCTCGGATTCCGCCATTTTTAGTACGCTAAACGACTTAATCGTTAAGATTCGTTGATGTACATTAGATAAATGTTTTTATATCGTGATTTAGTGCTTTTTTGGGGCTTTTATTGGTATATTATCCAAAGCAAGGTAGGTTCTTCGTTGGTACGTGTGCCTTAGGAATAATGCTCTTTTACTTCTGTGTCATTCTGTGCTGTTGATTTTTGCTCAGATTCGAAATGTTAAACGCGCAATTGGTTCTTGGCTAATGCCTTAATTCTTTTGGAGGGAATTCACCACAAAGTAATGTTTATGGAAATAACAGTATCGTTTGTGGACGGCCTGTGGTGTAAGCGAATTGTTTAACCCTTTAAGTTTTATTTTTGAATACTAGCTGTGTAATTTTTTGCTATATGAATAAAGAACGAATGAAGGCTGAACATATGATGAAGTATACACTAAAGAAAAGCATAAACTATGTTCATCTTATGAATACTATATAAGAAAACAATACAACAGTTATTACAGAAATACAATGTTTATATACAAAAAACCCGTATTGGTTAAAGAAATGGGTATGTAAGTATATTTATATAAACATGAAGGAAGAGTAGCAGAAATGCACATTTGCAAAAATAAATATTTCAGAGTATAATTTAGAAACGTTGTGATGCTTTTAATTGACAACATATTAAGGTAACCTAACTACATTTTTGTTCAGCATAAAAGATTGATCAGGATAATACGTTTTATCGGTAAACTTATCTTAGTGATTTTTCTATTGGGAGAAAATTTTAATTAAATTCCTTTAAAATGGACCTCACGATTGACGAGTTCTGATTTCTTAAAAGAAAGCAGAAGTATCCGATTTGCATTTTACCAACCTAGACAAATGACACTTACTAAAAATCACAATGCATCGATACATTTTATTAGAAGTCGCGTCTGTAAATAATGTTACAAAGAAAAGTACTCAAGATGGCGTCGACATGCCACGTGTTTGTGTACTATGATACTTAGGCTATTTTACCTAAAGTGGATTTGCTGTGTAAAGGATTTCCACAAACAACAGCAAACGATGACTGCACATTAGCGAAAAAAGGTGTAAAAGCTGTACAAAACTCTGCATGGTGTTAGGTTGAAAAACACAATGTTTTGACTACAGAGCAAGGATTTCCCTGGATATTATTTCTTTTTGTTATATTACTTATTAGGCAGGCAATTCGCTGCTTTTGTACAGTAAAACCAAGAGTCTCGGAAGAAAGGCAAACACGTTTGTATGTACATGTTTATTTTGCTGTTAGATAGAAAGAGATGGCAGCAGGAAAAAAAATGGAACGAGGGCGGGCGGAAAGGAGACCATTTCCTCCACCCCCTGTTCTCCTCAGATGAACTTATCATGTAGCCTCATATTTTCTCTTTTTTTCCTTTCGCATA